>NC_056737.1:328279572-328579572 GCF_019279795.1 Protopterus annectens
ACCGGGAAAAGCCGAAAGACAACAACAACTGTGGGACTAGCAAAACGTAAAGTAGACATTTACAAAAGATAACTTGCCTTTACCAAACACCTGCTCTGCTAAGGCCCTTGTTTCCTTATGGATTCCACATGTGAAGTTTCAGGCTTCCAGCTACTTTTAATGGGAAAACTACCAGGGCAAGTGCAGAAACATTTTCACTGTCTGCATGCAAATGAGAATAAACACAGTTTTCCAACGTCCAATGGAGAGGTACATGAGCTGTCTGAACATGACTACAGTTAGGCGTGTCAAATGACGGAGCATAACAGAGAAGAAAGCACTACTGAAGTCCAGTACCTAAACAACTGCTGTAACAAAGATTACAGTCTGAGCACCCAGGGTTCAAACCTCAGTTAAGTCAGACCAGCTTTGCCGATTTAAACAATTCGACTTCTACTACAACACTGGCCACCCTTGCCTGAATTTGTGAGCCCAGGCACTGAAGCAGCAGCCAAGGAGAAGAGGGCAGTGAGTGGCTAGTATCAGCTAGTTATCCCCACAGTTGATCTCTGGCTAACCAGGGGGCATGTGGGGAGATGTGCTTTCATGGGAGGCACTTGAAGGACAATATGCCAGCATACCCACTGCACACCCTTCACAGGACTTGTGTCAGTCTGTAAAGAGTCTTTAGGTCATAAAAAAATCCTCCTTAATGGCATATGTAGAGGAAAGTCAAGGGCAGGCTTGTTACAGTAGGTAAACACAAAGAACGAGGGGGCCTCACGAGCAACTAATTGTCAGCTACAAGAGAGGGGCCCCCAAATATTAAGTCTTGATACATTTTACTTGCAGTTTTGCATACAAGGATATCCTCTGATGTTAATAGCAATGCCCGAAAAGTGCATTTCTTCTTTGTTTAACACTGCCTTATCTCAAGACCCTTGCAAAGTTAAAGATGCAGTTACTGAAATATGAACTTGCATACAGTCAAATACACAACACTATCCTTTTACACATTCTCCCTGATCGAGGGCATTGCTGTAACAAAAGAGCACCACAGCCAAATTAACTAAAGTATAATTTCTAACCAACCACATCAGCTGTAGAATTTCTGTCATAGGGTAAGCACAGGCCTCTCTTTTCATGATGGCAATAGGAGTACACCCATTCTATGTGGCACTTTTTTTTTTTTTTTTTTTTTTTAATAACCACATACAGAACAGATTTTTGGGATAAACAAACTTGAATCCCAGCATTCAACTACACCAGTTTAATTTTAAAAGCAGCAGGAAGTTTCAAGTTTATGCAGCAGTATCCAGAGTTTATTAGAGAAATGACAACAGCAGCAGGAAGTTTCAAGTTTATGCAGCAGTATCCAGAGTTTATTAGAGAAATGACAACAGCTAAACTACAAGATACTTATTAACAGCTACTTTTTGTATATAAAAGGAAAAACAGATGAAAACCAACCAAACTGACAATAAAAAACACTGGTTACCTTTTAGATCTGCTCAAATAAATATAATGAAACTCTTGATAATGCCACCATTTTTGAACATCAATTAGACTAGAAGGATAAATAGATCTGTAACTGGGCAATCTGACACCAATACTGCACAAGCCAACACTGAACCAGTTCATGAATCACTACTGTTAATTCTCAAGAATTCCCAGATCTGCCTGAACCTTTAGTACACAGAACCCTTTTCGGAGAAGGAATCTACAGCCACAAAGCAGAGGAAGGCATACAGGAAGAGAGGGATACAAATCAGCAAACAGATCACCAAGCATTTCATGGGGGCAGGAGATGAATATCAGAACAGTATTCAACTTGTCATGCATGGTTAAGCACGGGAATCGTTTGCTTCTGCAACTGACTCAAAGCTAGTTAACGCCATCTCTAAGCCACATTTACGTATTTGTGGTATACACCTTAAGTTGCTTTCTTCACATGACAGCAATGAACACTCACTGAAATAGATAAAGTACTTTTTCTCTCACCAATCAGCCACAGGAAGAAGCATTTTTCAGCACGTGAGGGTTATCTACAAAATGTATTCTAACATTGTCATAAAAGTAGGTTTGCTTTCAAATTTAACCATTCACAAGAGAAGCAATAACTTTAAACTGAACTAAAATTAACAAACGAAATTAAATAAACTAACAAGGGCAGGGGACAGTGGTGATGAAAATAATTGTTATGGCAAAGCAGGACATATTGAATGACACCACAATGGATGCTCTGACAATGAAGTATGAGCTGAATGCCTTAATTTCAAATGTAATAACTTAAATGATTCATGACTGGATTGGTGACTTAAGAGCTTTTAGAATATTTTTTATATACACAAGTATGTAATACCCGCACACACACATTATATATATATATATATATATATATATATATATATATATATATATATATATATACATATACATATACATATACATACACACATATATACACACACACACACACATTATATATATATATATATATATATATACACACACACACATATATATATATATATATATATATATATATATATATATATATATATATATACACACACACACACACACACACACACACACACACACACACACACACACACATATATATATATATATATATATATATATATACATACATAGATATATATATATAAATATATATATACATATATACATATACACACACACACATACACACACACCTTACCCAAGTTACACAATGCTCCTTACAGTTTACAGGAGCGGTTAGATCACTGAAGCACTCTCCATAATTTGTTGAAAAGAACTTTAAAGCTTCATCTAAAACTATTGTGAAGGCTGTAGTGAAGGAGACCAAGTAGTTTCTAAACTATCTGTATGACAGATATACATGTAATGGTATAGTGTTACCAAGTTTATTTTTGGTAAGTCATTAATGTCTGTGGAATTAAGAACGTGTATGTTTAAATACCGAATAGCTGAATACAGGCTTAAGTACTAGAGGGGCATGTTATACTTCATAAACAGATGAGACGAGACAGACTCCAGTCTATTTTTCGACTATGCAAAGCTATATTATATACTCGGCAATCTTCCTCACTACGGGCTTTTAAAAAAACGGCTAGATGTATGTTTGAATGCATACACTCTAGAACCCAACGTACAATCTGCGTTTTGATTAGCCTTTGGCCCACACACAGTAGTTCAGTAACACCTATCAGTCTCTAGCAATTAATGAATTCCAAAAATTAAATTATGTTTATTTCTGGAACCAATTTTAGAAAATATAGTGTTCACTTTTAATAAGCTGTTCTTATTACTATCAGCATAGCACGTTTGAATGTGGTACACAAATCTCAGACTTAAATATCTTCAGTCAGCCATTGTACCAAAGTCCAACAGTTCAGAAACTATTAATTTCTACTGCCAATTTGTCTTTTTTTTCTTCATTTGGAAGGACAAACACTGATTTACTAAATATTTCTGCTTATACATTAAAATAGCATTCTGATAAATGTACCAGTTTTCCTGACGGTGAAATGCTGCTCCAATGCTCTGAAGGTGAAGAGCATACAGCTATGTAAAAAATCACAAGAGAAATATTTACCTGCAAATTTAATTACGCAACTCTCTTGTACATCAAGAAGAGTAAAAGGCTGACAACAGAAACTTCTCCAGTCATTTTATCTATCACATTATAGAGAACAGTGATATCACACAAGGTTACAACATACAGGAGGTTATGATATACAGAACTTAAGATCTACTAGGGATGAAAATTAATTCAACCAAAGATCACAGACCCCCTTTTTCAGCAGTAATGATACATTTATAATTTGAGATTGCACACTACAACACAAGAACCCCTTTAACACATTCCAGAAACATGGAGTATCTGCGATATTATCAAGAGGCATGGTGATATACTGACAGTGAATCCTCACAAGACCAAGAGCTGCAGGAATTTAAAAAGAGTCAAACTACAAAAACCCGTGCTATACATTTCAGAACATTTGGATAGTCACCTATAATAGAACTGGTATAAAACAGCCATATCCACTACTCCTATATATCCCATCAATGTTAAGTCTTAGCACTTATAGGCCAATTCCTCTACTAAAACAGTCAACTTAGCCAAATGCATATGGTGTGACACATTCAATAAGGATAAAAAAAATAATTACAAGAATGTATCAAATGATTTTATCTACAATATTAAGAACAGAAACACCAGAAATGCTCTGTAAACACCCAATACAGGTGGGAGAAGATGGTGAAGATGGTGACTTTAAATTTGCAAGCAACTCCTAGGACTCCGAGAGGAGATATGAATTATGTACAGGTATGCAAATACAGGTTGGAAAAAAATAAATGCTACATACAAACCAGGCCTGAAAATGAAACTACATTTTAAAGCCCATTTCACATCAATTATGTCAAAGATACTTACTAATCATTATGTTTAAAAACACTGTGCTCGATTTAATGTATGTTTCGACAATAAAATGGATACATTTAAACAATGGCTTTAGTGGGTGTTTTTAGACAGAGAAGAAACGCTACTTCGTTAAATGTAATTGTTAGCTTTAGAAAAACCTTTACTTAGCAAACTTCTCTGCTGTAATCTTAGTTCTGTCAAACTTGAAATGTCTACTCCGAATCCCTGCTGCAAAAGTTACGTCCTAGGATTTGGACTTGACCACCAAGTATGCCCTTTAACGTGTACCGACATAAAACAGAGCTACATACGAAGTACAATTTAATTTCTGGCTATACCCCTAATGTTAAAGCTGCAAGTGGTATGGTTTTAGTTTTGCAGTTTACTTTCTTTATGATCACACCCACAAAATGATGCAAATGTAGATACTGGTAATTATTTGCCTACAACAACAGACTGTTCCGAGCAAAAAAAAAAAAAAAAAAAAAAAAAAAAAACAACATTAGCAATTACATACTTGCACTACGGTGTCCGTGATAAATAACATCATACGTTAATTTCTGATTTTAGGGTGTTCCACTTATAGCTGGCAACTTGTCCTCCTAGGATACAACACTCTCCTGTTGCTGCAATTAGCATGGAAATACAGCTTGCATACTAATTTTAACAGGAAGGCATTACGAGGTCACGGTATTCCATGAGCTAGGAACTACTATATATTTTCCAGCTAGCCCTTTACTTTTTGTGTGCAGTTTAATAAAATGCTTTATAAACTTTTTTTTTTATTAAGCCATAGCTCCCAAAAATTAGCTTTTTGATTAACATGGTAACGCAAGTTCCATCCATAGACTTTAATGGGTCACCTTTACACATGAGCTTTAGTACAGCCATTAAAGTCTATGGATGCAACAGACACTTTCTATGCCTACATCATCGAGGTCAAAGTTCCTTAGCTTTCCTCAAAGACGTCAATGTCAGGAAACAGTGAATTTTAATATATGAATGCGATGACCAAAACTTTCCTGATAGAGGAAGAGTGCCGTTTGGAAGTTTATGCACTGTACGCTGTAGTGCTAATGTTTCAAAATATCAACAAAACACTTTAAAGATGCAATGCTAGGAGTTTGGGGCTTAAAGAAAAATTTTCGAGAAATCATGTTCATCAACAGCTCATAATCTGATACTGTACATGGAAATAATGTTAAAGGGTTATTTACATTTGCTATTGAAAATTTAGTTAATATACTAAAAGACTTCTACAGGTGCTTAATGGGAATTTTGTTAAACAATCTATCCACATGATGCTTGCTCATGGAACGCAGATTCCAGTGAAACTAGAAATTAAATATAAAATCAAGTTTACTAGTGTGCATTGACCAAGAACTATTGATCAATTAACAGAGAAAAAAACCCATCTGAACAACAGACAAGCGGGGGGGCATCAAGCCTTTGAAGTTGGTTGCCAAGATTTCCTTAAAGTCACAGCACATGGTTTACCAGAGTTGAAAGGGGAAGTAAGACACCATACTACAACCTCTGTAAGTGACAGAGTGGAAACATACAAGCACCAGATGCCACCTAACCACCCACACAGAGTGGGGCTCTGTTGTATGAAGTCCCACCAGAGAATGGCAACAGCCAAGCAGTGCAGACTTTTTTTAAATACATCACACAGACCCCATATGATACATCAGAAAGCCAAATCCAACACAGGACAGTGTCAGCTTAGTAGAAAAGTACAACTTCTTAACCAAGTTGATTCCAAAATGAGGCAGCTCTGCAGTACGTCAGAAAATTCTGGGGAAAGGAAAGAGAAAGTTTGGTACAACATCCCTGAACAAACTGCATGTGTCTGAATGTGCATTTATTAAGTTTCTTCCCTGTGTACTTAGCATGAAAAAATCCATCCACAATAATACATTACACATTCTGTACAGTATACACTGTTGCTACTGAAAGTGAAATGAGGAAGCACTCCACCGGTTAGGTGTGCAAATAACAGGTGTTAGAAACATAGTCCAGATGGAGAAGTCTGTTTCTTACTTGCCCCCTAACCAGATAATCTAGCATTTGTAGCATTGTGGGAATGGGTCATCACACAAGGGAACTGTGCTAATGCTCACCATGATGCCCTTCTCCCCTTTTTAAAACACTACATTGAAAATATTTTATTAATAAGAACAGACCATCACAGTGCAACATGGAATGAAAGAAGTAAAAAGCTTGGATTCAAATTCTGGAATGCTCGAAACCCAGGACTGCTGTATGGCAAACTGCAAAGTCAAACAGGTACCCCTTCAGTAAGAGACAATCTTGTATTTTGTCCTACACTGATATAACAGGCAACCCAAAGCTGAACTGCACAATGCAAATAGGACACAAAATCAAAGTTGTGATCAGTGTCATTCACCCTTAAGCTTGCCTCTCAAGTGCACACTGTGTGGTGCAACCCCAGGCTTAAGCAAACCTGAATACCTCCACATTAAAATAAATAAAGAGCTACTATAATGCGCACATCCCCCAAAACAACTGACAAAGCAAATGCTTGGAAGTCAAACACAGCAATTTCTTACACACCTGAAGCTGCTCACCTCTGCATCTTGCTACAGAATTCAAGCAATTTTACAATACTTCTGAGCACCAGAAAGCAACAATCTGACAACATGGGAATAAATTCAAAAGTATATGGAAAGCAGTGCCTGCATGCAAAATGATGCATCGGTTAAATTACACAATCTCATCTGGGTGGAAACTTTCTGGGGATGTCTAATACATATCCATGTGAATCTTCCAAGAATATCCACAGGAAAAAAATAAATGATTCTACATTTAAATAAACTCTAGATTTGTTTTGTAAAATATCACATGGCACACAAAGTAACGTGCAACATCTCCACACTACATGATGACACAGCCTAGATAGGCACCTCAGTTCAAGAGCAGTTAAGAAAACTGCCATTCCTGATTGCTGGGCTAAGGAGAACAGAGCAGCTAAGATTACTGCCACAGATAGAACGCATCATCCTCTACCTATAAAAAAAAGATTACTTCTAAAGGCCTGTAGGTTGGAGAAATGTGCTTCACTATTTATTAAAGGGATCATAGGGTGACCAGAATAAGCATTCAGCCTTCTACCCAATTAATCTCAGCTAGGAACATTCTGATTTGTCTACATCTCTATAAACGTTCACAAACACACCCCCATGGATTTGATATTGTTCTCTGGCTTCTGCTGCAAGTTAAAACAGGAAATACAGTAGCTCTGCAAACAGCTAGCTCTGCAAATCTACAAAATCTGCCTGGTCTGCAACAGTGGCCAGTAGTCCTTAAATAATCAAGAAGAGACTTCTTCTTGGGCATGAATACCTCATAAGGCTCCCCAGGGATAACCAGTAGCGATGCACCCAAAAGTAAATTGAACAACATTACATTCACACAAGCAGCATTCCTACAAAGGATGCAAAAACAATTTCAAATGATTCAGCTGCACTGGAAACTACATATGAGCAGCTTAATAAAAAAGCATCTGCAGAACACTGTGGCAGCATTTTTGTTGTTTACTTTACCACGTGCAGTCCTTAGTCTACAGAAGATGATTTTTAAATGCAACTTTTCAGTTATTAAAGGCTCAGCCTCTGAAGCCCTCAAACACAACAATAATGGATGTTCTGCAAAAGAAGACTGTGCCTCTTAGGTGGTCATGCTATCAGACACCACTTCCTTTCTACTTTTTTTTTTTTGAAGTTTTAGTCGAGGTTCCTACATCTGCTAAAGTACTGTTTAGGAAATATGCAGAAGCAATGCATAAATATACAATGCTTTTAAAAGTTACTGTACTTTTACTCAATTTTATTTAATTTATTTTACATTTGTCGACTGGGAGAGTCCAACTGGATTACAAGCCCAATTTCAGTGGAGACCCCCCCCAGAGAACATTTTTTTTAAAAAACAAAAAAACAGTTTTAAAGGACAGACTTTTGACATACAATTTCCATAGAAGAGACTTTGACATACATATTAACTAACAGATAGGAATATCTTCTAAAATGTAATATTATATTGGAGAGAACGAACGTATCCTAAGTTTAAGACTCCTGTGATTACTATCAGAGTAAAAGCAGAGAGATGTAGAATAAGGCTCAGAGAGAGCAGATGATGCTCGCTACAGTTGAGAAGGATAACAAATTGATTTACAATAAGTCTTCTCCTTGTTTTAGTTGCTTATGGAAAAAACAACATTGTTGGGGTAGTTTTCCCTAACTCCTGGAAAGATGGGATGAGCAGTAGATTAACAGTCCTAAGTGGGTACAGTACTATGATTAGTTGGCTTAGCAGAATTACTTAGGTGAAGTGTTCTAACGAGACATTAGCCAGGGGGGATATAGGAGCAGTGTCGATTATTCAAAAAGTGAGTTTTAACAAGCATCTTGAACTGTGATGGGGATTTGTTGTCAGTTATGTGGGCAGGAAGCTATTTTATATTAACGTTTATACATTTCATATCATTCTTTCAGTGCAGTCATTTATCTATAAAAAGCTTCTGTTCAGTGAACTCCTACATTCTGAACACAATGCAATAAATCTAATGGGTAAAAAACAAATCCGTGCTTGGGCTGGTAAAAATTTTGGAGTGGTGCCATTCAGATCATCTTACAATGTCTTAACAGACCCTACCATATGAAGCTAAATGCCCTGAAAACACTTCTGCGTGTATATATTTACAGTGAAATATGTCTACTTACCTGTCAAAGCTGCAAACTGAACCTATTTCAGATGGGACCCAATCACAAAATGCAAGCAAACGTACGATACAATACAGCAAAGATGCATGAACAAACAGAACAAATGCAAAGCTGTGATAAGTTACAAAATTAAAATCAACACATCCTTAAAGTTGCTGGTAATCCAAACCATCACTTTTCACACTGCTCAAGCATTTAGATTAAAGGAGAGACTTGCTCGTTCAATTGTCTACAACCTTTGTAGATTCAAATGTACAGCTGTACTTCGGTACTTGCACTTCTGCAAATGATCAGTCTTTCTTAGAGCTACAGTGAGAAGTAGATGTGGGGATGCAGGGGACCACCCCCCCCAAACATAAAAAATAGATTACTTTTATATGGCTTAATGTGCGCATTGAGTACCTCTGTTTAGATGTTTTATGTGCTCAAAATAGCACATTGTTTAGTTTGCAAATGTGCAAGAATCATGTTAAACTTGAGCATTTCAAACCAGGCCCAGGAAGACTTTACAGTCAGTCAATTACAATAAACCAACTCTAACTTAGTAAAAATTCTGAACTGCCCCACAGTATGCATTAACACACAGAGCACAAATATTTCTTTATCAAAATACATTACACTTGCATTCCATTTTGTTGTTCTGCACGTTTTCTGGATTATGTTTCTGGAATAGTTTACCAGATACACCACATTAAACTATCCTCTTCTCACAAATGCATTCCTCCTGCAGGCACAGTGCCAACAGTAACATCACATGTTATGAAATCCCTGAAAGCTATTGCATTACCTTTTCCAAAGTAGCTGACCTAAATGAGTAGTTCTTACCTGCAGTTTCAGGGGCATTAGTACTATGTGCAGCTGGTATTCAACCAACTTTTTTCTAGCAGCTACAACTTGGTTTTTCTGCAGATTTACTGTTCCACATCACACAATAAATTATGAGCAAAACTGAAGTGAACAAACCTTTACCCCTTCACACTAAGCAATTAAATATTTGGTTTAGAATGGTGCAAGTCCACGAAGCTTAATTAAAAATCTTAAGGCATAGTCTCTCCTCAGTTGCTGACCTACTAAAGCAGAAGTACACGTCCAACTGTACCACACATAACATGGTTTCAATCAAAACAGGAGCAACAATGTCAGAAAACTCAAATGAAGATGTCCTACTAAAACATCCACTGCAAGAATCCCGATGGCTAGCTCAGGACAAACTGCACAAAAAGTCAAAAATCTCATCACCTTACAGGCACAAAATGAGGATAAACCACTTCAAAATGATTTGTACAGTCACACGCCATAGCCCAGCCAAGGCATCCATCTGCAAAATACACATTACTCCCATCCCACAACACACACACTTCAGAGGCTCAGTACTTCGCAAAACTATAGCTCCAACTAGCAGATCTGTGCAGACAGCTGTAGCATTCTGTGTTTACTAATATCCAAAGAAAATTACTACACTGCACTAGGGGGGGGGGGGGGTGATGGAATAAAGACAAATCATCTGAAAATACAACATCATGGTTTTAAACCTTTTCTTCTGCTACAGTGCTCATCTACAAGAGGCACTCATCTCCAGTACAGCACGAAGCAGAGGTTGCCAAGGCACAGGAACACTCCTGAGTAAATAAAGTCAACATACCTAAACCTCAATATTGTACTAAACTCATCCAATACAGGGTAGCTTTAACACAATGTGACCAACTAGTTCAGATCAAAGTCAGTACATACAGCTTACCTTGACCTGACCAAGGTCTTTGACACAATGCCTCATTCGGGCATCATCAAAAAGATAATAAATGCGTTAATCCCCATCTCGTCAGATGGGTGGCCAAATGGCTCACAGATAGGACCCACAAGGTGAAAAATAGGAGCTATCACCTGTGACAACAGACCTGTCACTAGTGGTGTTCCCCAGGGATCTGTCCTGGGACCCCTACTGTTTGGCATCTACTTTTCAGAGATCCAAGCAAAGATAAAGAGCCTGCGGCGGACCATGTTTGTGGACGACTGTAAGTTGGGTGCTGTCATCTACTCCCCAAGTGGATGTTAACATGCTGCAAGAGGGTCTCACAGCTATAAATAACTGGTGCCAAAACTCATGGCCTTAAGTTAAATTGAAAAAAAAATGTATCATCATACCACTCGGCAAAAACATAGCCCCTACTGATTACCACATCAACGGCAACCCCCAAGCACACAACCCATGGTGAGAAACCTGGGTACTCAGGTTGACAACAATCTCACATTTGACCATCATGTGGCGGCAGTGGTCAGAAAAGTATTTTACTTGGTTCATCTCAGGGATTGCACCCATAAAAAAAGGAGGTTATTACCTCTCTGTACTCCTCCTTTATTAGACCCATAATCGAGTACAATGACCTGTTTGGTATGTACCTCTCCAAACACTGCACCAATTGGAAAGGCCACAGAAATACCTCACAAAGAGAATCCATGGCCTCCAACACCTGTCCTATGTGGACAGGCTCTAATCACTTTACTCGGTATCATACAGATTGCTCAGAGGTGATGTGTGCCGCCTACAAGGCAATATCAGACCCTTCCTATTAAAAATGTTCCATAATATATATATATATATATATATATATATATATATATATATATATGCAGAGAAATGAGAAAACCTCATACAAACTGAATGACAGCCTGCACACGAATAGGTGATATACCAGCAGGAATTCCCTTTTGATAACAGATTCAAGAGTTTGACATCAAAAATTGATGCTTCTGAATTTAAACGTCCACTTTGCACTTGTAAAGTAATGTTAACACTCACTCTGCCATAGAAGGGTACAAATTACATTAGCCTTCTGTCATAAGAGCACACATTGCACACCGCATTATGTCAAAGGTCTACCATACAGAATGTCCACTTGTTATCCCAGTGAGTTTTATGATTTGGCAACACAGGACTTGCAAGTAGTTTATGAAACACCTTTGGCCCTGTGTAATAGAAGGTAATGAGACTTGGTAACCTGTAGGTGTGACAAAATATTACACAGAAAAATATTTATACTTCATAACAAGGGAAAATTTCATTTCCTGTCATGCATTCCCTGTCACATGCATCTTTTAAAAAGTTTTACATTCAATATTTTGTAGGTACATATTCCTGTAGCTGAGTTGGGCAACATACTGTGCGTTTGCAGTTTAGCTGCGCAAATCCTGGGCATGCTTGGAGGTTCAGTTTTTTAAATTTACGCTAGACTTCAGGAGTACACAAGACTCTGTCAGTAATTGAAGACTTGAGCACATTTTGTACTTGGCAACACCTTTAGGAATGTATGACTAATAAGTCAATTTCTTCATGGTTAATATGGAATCTGCTGTCTTCCAGGATAACCCATTACATTTTTGAACCATTTTTGGATTTTACTTGACTGTTTCTGTTTACTATAAACTCGCCTTGTATTCATTTCTCTCAGCTGTTTCAGAATTTTGGATGCATTAGAAGTACATGCACTGAAATTAGCAATGACATTATTAGACTGTTCACGGCTTTTAAATTAATTTGGGCATTTGAATTTGATACAATTACTTACATTGTAGAGTATTTTTCTATTAACATGCTGCTTGTGTGTGTTTATGGAGGCAGTTTGTTTGAATTTTGCCAAAAAGAAAATATTTTTCCCCCCATAAAGCAGGACCCAAAATCTTGATACGTGAATAATATTGTACACGCCCCCCATACGCTGAAATTAATTGTGCATCCTGAGAAAACAATACTTCACTGTTCCAGTAGTTCAATCTCATCTTGTTAATAGAAAATGCATTTTCAGGGAGGGATTCTTGTTCTTGCATTGTATAGAAATTGGACCAAAGGAGAGTGTCTAGACAGCAAATACGGTTAGGCTAGGGACAGCACAGAAGGGGGTGTCTGCTGTTACATGGTCGGCCGGACAATGGGAGCAACACTGATGAAGTACATGTTTATTTTTACAAAGTTGTGCACTGCCCTAAAGCAGGTGCAGCTAGGTATAGGATCATAGGTTATTAGGCTAATGGCCCTGGGGCCCTTACAAGTCTAACCAAGATTTTATCCCCAAAAAAGAAACCTCAGTCAGCACCTGTCACCCCTGTCAGTGAGGAACAAAGGTGGAACCCCTGGGACAAACGTCTGGTTTCCCATCAACACACACACACACACACACACACATATGTTATATATAACACACACACACACACACACACACACACACACACACACACACACACACACACACACACACACACACACATATATATATGTACTGGAAACTGGAAGCTAAGCTGTCTCCACCCAAGACTGTAACAGACAGTCAAGAGGAAAAGGTCAACACTTGCACCACACCTCCTGCCACACAGACCTACTAAAACAGCACTGGCAAAAAATACACATAAATACACAAAATCATACTCTTGAGGCTCTAAATAAAAACCTGCAGAAGCATCAGAGACCTCCAAAGCAGACACCCAAACAAGCTGCGCCTCCTGTCACAAACCAGACAACACATAAAACACAAAATCAGTGTGCCGCACAATCACAGCTCTTAAGGCAAAATAACATACCCAACACACTAGTAATAGGGGACTCTATAGTCAGGCACACCGACGTCCCACTCACTAGGCTGGACAAGCAGAAGGTTACTGTTAGCAGCCTGTCTGGAGCCAGAATCCACCACATAACACAAGCACTCAGGTCACTCCAGAACATGTACAAATATGACGGTCATTGTTCATGTTGGTGTGAATGACCTGAGACATACCTCCCTGGACTACGTGAAAGAGACATGGAAGAGCTCTGATCATGTAGTCCAGGCTGGTAAGACCCTGACCTTGAGTAGCATCCTGCCCTCACCAATAATGATACCTCAGTATAAAGAAAAAATTATCAATATCAACAATTGGCCAAGCTTCTGATGTCATTCAAAGGGGATCCAGTGTCTGTCAGCCTTGGGATCCAGTGTCTGTCAGCCTGGGACGACATGCTCGACAAGCCGCGTTG
Source organism: Protopterus annectens (assembly GCF_019279795.1). Classification (NCBI taxonomy): domain Eukaryota; kingdom Metazoa; phylum Chordata; order Ceratodontiformes; family Protopteridae; genus Protopterus; species Protopterus annectens. The sequence continues at coordinate 328,293,734 of NC_056737.1, forward strand.
CTTCGCACCTAGGCTTTCAAATACTGGCCAAGGCTCTTGCTGCCCCCATAGTGCCTTTTTTAGGCAAAGCTCAAAAAAGTCAAACCCACCTCCGTAAACAGCACAATTAACAAAAAACTGAGGGTTATGCTACTCAACACCAGGAGTTTAAATCTCAAAATGCACACGCTCGAAGCACTCCTCAGTATGGAGAACTGAGACATCTGTGCAGTAACTGAAACCTGGTTCAAGGCTCCAGAGAGCACCCCAGCACTACAACTCACGCCACACGTTTCGGCCACAGAACACAGACTGAAACACAAAAGGAGGGGGTGTATCCATATTCAAGGTTACCTACACCTCCAGGTTAGTGGTGCAGCAGGATACCTCTGATCATCCATGTGCAACTAACATCGGGCAAATCTGCAATGCAAATTGTGTCCTGCTACAGATCACTCTCCATGACCCGGTACCACCACTCCACTTTTCTGGAGACACTGGAAAACATGAAGGTCCGACCGAACACCCTGATATTGGGCGATTTTCAATTACCCTACCATTCACTGAGAAAACTACTAGAATACAAACTCCCATGCCCAGCGCTTCCTGGAATTCAACTCAAATGACCTGGATCAGCTGGTAAACTCTCCTACAAGAAGTGAAAACATATTGGACCTGGTCATCACCAACATGGGTGACAGGTGTTCCACGCCGAAGGTCAACCCGTCACTGTTTAGATCAGACCATAACTAATCACCATGTCCACACCCCACCACCCCCAACTAAGGAAACCACAGTAAAAAACTTTCCCAACGCAAACTTCACCTTAATTAAAACAGAGGCGGTAAGCTTCACAGCCCCCAATCTAAAGGACAATGCTGCCCAAGACGCAGAAACCTTTACAAATGCACTCTATGAGCACCTACAAGGATGCATGGATTGTGCCATCCCCAGCAAAACCAAGACTCACTCCCCTAAGAGAAGGAAACCAGTTTGGTGGACCCCTGCCATAAACAGGCTATACAACAGAAGGAGGAAACGAGTTCAGAAAAAAGCAAATCCCAAGAAGGAAAGACATCCCTGATCAGTATCAGTAAGAAACTAAGGTCCCTCATAAAATCATCAAAGGCTAACTTTGAAAGAAAAATAGCCAAGGATTCAAAAGATAACATTGCTAAAGAAGGCTTTGTGGTTAAGAATCTAAGTGGCAACTCGCAAATATGCACTGAAATAGTGCAAAATAGCACAAAATATACTGAACCTACTGATATTGCCAACATCCTGGCAGATAGATTCAGTGCAAACTTCACCCCCCCCTCGCTCACCCCTAAAAGGGCCCACGGAAATCACAGATGCACAGGTGAAAACAGCTCTTTCAAAAGCCAAAAACAGTGTCAATGGGGCCAGATGGTGTCCCAGGCTGCATCTTGCACGAACTACAGAATGAACTAACCACCCAAATAAACACGCTGTTCAATCTCAGCCTCTCCACAGGCTACGTGCCCATACAATGGCACACAGCAACAGTTATTCCTCTCCACAAAGGAGGAGCCACAACTGACCCTGGTAACGATTGCCCCATTAGCCTGACTAGCATTGTTTGCAAGGCTATGGAGCACATCATGGAAGTCATTAACAAAGACATTGGGAACCTCCTAACACTTGACTCGACCCAGTTCGGCTTGGTTAATGGCAGATCATGTGAACTAAACCTAGTTGACTTCTTCGAGAGAGTCACCAAGGCCACAGAGGAGAGAAAGGTGGTTCACACAGCCTATCTTGACCTCGCCAAAGCTTTCGGCACCATTCCACACTCCGGTATTAAAAAAAAAACTCACCAGCCTGAACATAAACCCCTACGTCACAAGATGGGTTGCCAACTGGCTTACAGACAGAACTCATACGGTAAGAATAGCGGGCTCCAAATCCGACTCTAAACCAGTCACAAGTGGTGTCCCGCAAGGCTCGGTCCTGGGACTCCTACTGTTCGGCATATACTTTTCAGAAGTACATGCAAACACAGGAGGACTATGGTTAACCAAGTTCACCGATGACTGCAAACTGGGAGCCATAATTGACTCTCCAGCTGACATGGACATCCTCCAAAAGGGCCTTACTGAGACGGACACCTAGTGTCAAAGTCATGGCCTCAAGCTAAATGCCAAAAAATGCAAAGTCATCCCATTTGGGAAAAACAAAACACCCACGAATTACCACACAGGTGGCAGCCCCCTTAATACAGAAGAGGTAATAAGAGATCTGGGGACCCAGGTAGATATTACTCTCTCCTTTGACAATCACCTTGCCAAAAGTAGTCAGGAAATCCTTCTACGTGGTCCATCTAATTACTAAAGGGTTCACATCTAGAAAAAAAGAAGTTAGAGTGCCCCTCTACTCATCAATCATCAGACCCATCATAAAGTACAATACCCCATTTGGGATGTACCTCACAAGGCACTTCCAACAGCTGGAAACACCACAAAAGTACATCACCAAGAGGATTACTAGCCTCAAACATATGTCCTATGTAGCCTGAATGAAAAAACTCTGGCTGTACCCAGTGGCACATTGCTTCCTCAGTGGTGACCCCTGCCTGACTTACAAAGCCATGTCCAAATCAGAATTGATGGACATGCTCCACCTAAAGAAATCCAAGTCACTGCGAGCCACGTGCTCTAGTGAGCTAAACCTCGCCACAAAAATAAAACAGAACACACTGGAGGGATAGATTCTTGTCAGAGACTCCCCATGCTCTGGAACAAAATTCCAAACTACATTAGGCAGAGCCCCTCACTAACACTCTTCAAGAGAGACATTGACGAGTGGATGGGTAACAGAAAATACATCCCTGGGATCACTTCATTGGCTCTGCTTGACAGAAGATCGGTTAATATTATACACACACATATATACATGTCCTGGACAGTTTGCCGAACAGCCATTTCTCCAAAACTGAAAAGGCCGGGCACACTTGCGCGTAAATATATACACACACATTTGGGGCTGGGGAAAAGCCGCACAAGTGAACATGATGGCTTCAGGGCACTTAACTTTTTCTGGGGTTAGTCAACCTGAAGCTTCAACAAGGGTATTTATCCTAAATTAAAACATCAGAAAATTAACTCCGCAAAACAGAGGACCATGTGGAAACTACACTAATTTTTTTTCTTCTTTTGGAGAAGGCATGATAACAGGCAGATGTGAGGAAAAAAGGGCAGCACATTCGTTTCTGCTTGGGGTGGGAATTCTACCAAATCCTACAGGACAAGAGCCGTCGGGGGGGGACCATCATTCATGAAGCCACTGAGGTTTCTCAGCAAAGGCAGCATTTGTTAATTTGGACTACCTCCATGCTCTGGCAGTGATGAAAGCACTTACATCATCATAAAGGACTGCCTACACCTGTATGCTCCTCTACATGCACCTAGAATGGCAACCATTACCTTGGGGGGGGGGGGGATTCCTTCTGCACCAGCCTCCACCTATCCCAACATACCTCCACCATTTCTGGGAGACTTATTGGAGCAGAAGCAAAAACTGGCTGGGACTACCATTCCTCTTCCAAGGGATGGGCACACCACAATCATCCTCTCCTGCACCATGAAGCAGTCAAGTCACTACATTCCATGGGATAGGCATACCCATCCACCCTGCCTGCACAGTCAAGCAATCAAGCTAGTCTTCTGGACTGCATTCAAGGCTTTATCCCTCTACACCACCAAGGCAAACTTAAAAGTACACCATTCTTAAGAAAATTCTATAAATCGATAATAGAGGTGGGAAAGCAAAACCTTTCTGACCAATACATTCCCACATAAGAGGTCCTGACGAAAGCCACACAATTTAATGGAACAGGTGAAACAATGGTTAAGCAACCAAACACGTCAAGGAGTGGTGGTCTACCAAACTCTCTTGTAAGGGGATTACCACTGGTGTACCACACAGATCTGTACTGAGGCTAAAACACAGGAGTGGGTGCTACATAACCAGAGACACAGAAGACTGTACACCGGGTAATATTACTATTTTTTGTAATCCAACTCGCAGAACTTCAGAGTCTTTTACTGACACTGTTCCTTCTAGTCAAAATACCTGGGGTTAACCACATTCCCATTTCCCACTTTAAAAAAAAGTGTTCTCAGGTATATAAAAGTAGTTCCAGCACAGAACACCTTGGGACAACCACTGGCATCTACTGTTCGGATAGAAAGAAAATTCTCTGTCCTTCCCCAGTACCGACATTGTGTATCCTGTTAAACAATATTAGGAGGACAGATCCGGCAGCAGCAGCCATGTAGCAAGCATCATTCCCACATTTCGGGATAAGCTTTCCTAGTCTATCATCAAATACTCTACAGAAATTATATCAAGATCTGTAAGTGGGTTACATTGGCGTTTGTTCCTGCACCTGGTAAAACTCTACCCGGTTTCTGGAAGGTTGGGACAGGTGTATGGTTCCAATGTGCTATACAAATGTACCTGAAAAAAGGTTTCAATGACAGCAGGAACAACAAGAATTAGGCTGCTCAATTAATTAATCTAATTGGTTATTGATCTGGTTAGTGCTATTACACCAATGCCGTGTTTAAGGGAAGAACAGAGGTGACATTCATCCCAACTAGGGGAAGTTTGGCTGCAGCATGGAAATTTGCTTTTTAAGATCTGCATGCAAAAGCAAATCATTAACTTCAGAAGAGCATAAAAAGCAGAAGATGGCATGGATTACACTGCTTAAATGCTGGGCCATCAGATGCAAGACCAAAAACATAGATTTGGGGTTAATCCTGCATCCTGTGTTTATCTAAATGCTTACAAGATCCAGCTGATAGAACAAGCTCTGTCTGCAGCTTAATCCACATTCAATTTATAAATGTCATGCAGCAATAATCCAGAGAATCTGAATTTGGTGTTTGCAAAATGTTAAACGTTACAGCCATTATGAAACACAACCTTATAAAAAAAATCGGTAGACCTTGTGACACCTCCACTCTGGGCCAGTAATCAAGGAGCCTGAAGCCTCACCACTGACACTGGAGAGGAATGTTCACTTGGAATACAAATGGATATACTCAGTATTTCCAGATGCAGACCTCACTGCATCAAGCACAACTACCCTTAAGAGCACACAGGGAACAAAGTCAGCCCAGGGTCTGGATTTCTTTACATCAGCCTCCCTCCAAGGCCCCAATAAGGCACCCCACTAGCACAACTAGAGAGGCAAGTCCTCAGCTAAGTGTTCAAGCCAAGTCCTCTAGCACCCTCTCTGTGAAACCAGTGCTTTGTGTCCCTGTCCCAAGTAGCACACACACACAGATTTGATTTTCACACCCACCCACTCATCTGGGAATGACTAGCACAGATTTACCCGCTGTGCCTCCTACCCAGACTACAAGGTAGTTATCACTGCAACCAGAAACTACAAAGCCAGCTACCTATGGGTCTTGCAAGGGTACCCAATTATACAGAGTGAAATTAATATTAAACACAAATGGTTAATGCTGACCAAACAGCCAGGCTTCAGGAGTGACCAAAGTGTCACCAATAGATACAAGTACTCTCAAAAGGTTAAAACAGTCTCTGAAGGACCAGCCACAATGAAAACTTTAAATATATTTAAACAATAAAAGAACATGAAAATATGAAATATCTACTTATAGTTATCACCAAAGTTTCAATCACAGGAAATATTACTAATACAGCTGGAAATATTCACACAGTTACCGAAAAACATTACTCAACTATTCTCACTATATTTTCCTGACTGATCTAGGGAATTATTACTACTTACTTAAAATGGAACAAGGCAAGATGAAGTAGGCGAGGGATCCTTCTAAATCAGGTTCCAATAAAACAGACTGCTCCGAGATGTCCGTCTCACCTAATATTAAAACATTATTTCTGTACAGAATGACATCACATACATCTGGTCATCCTGACTTCTGGTTCCTATGCAACCCACCATTGCTAGAAACTGCCAGGATTTAGCATCTACATGTCAAAAAATACACACAAGGGCATTTCTCAGATCTGATGCAGCTTCTGGAAGTCATAAAACAATTACAAACTTCAACTCCTCCTACACAGACTAAAACTATGCCTCTTACAGACACAGTTCTCTAGGAAAGTGAATTTTACTGTCATTTTGTGTTGTACCCATCATCAAAAACAGATCCTGACACCACCACCAAAGGGAGAATGTGTACAATTTGACTTCTCAGTAAGAACAATGATTTGGTGTTTGAACTCCATCCCGATTTGGTACTCTAGTTATTTGCAACATACACAGACATTTACAAAGAAAAATTTCTTTGGAGGAGGGATCAATGACATGAGGGGAAGCAGATCTAGAACACAAACTTTGGTACTATCCACAGCTAGCGTACAGAAAGGAATGTGGTAAAGCTATTCGGCAGACCTGCCTCGATTCATCTGGACTGCATTCTTTGGTCTCTCACTCTCTAAATTTACCAAAGCTGAACTTAGTTGGCAGCTGCAGATAGTGTGAACATCACCAATGCATCTAAAATGGAAAGCTCCAGCCTCAATTTGCAGAGACTGCTAGCAGGGATGCCCGACGACAGCAGTGTCAAGATTTAACTTCAGCAGTGTACATCAATACAGAGGCAACTTCATCACTCTTGAATTAAAACAAAACACACAGGAACCAATATTTGAAAACACTGAAGTCAGAAATTCAGGGAGCACAGGCGGAAGGGCAGCCCAACTTAATGGTAAGTTAACAATAGCAGTAATGTATCAATATAATGAATATGGTTATGGTCAGTGAGAGTAGTTATTCAAGTGTGGAGAGATGCAGTAGGCTAAGCACCTGTACAACAGTTGTCTCCTGGCATTTTAAAGAACAAAGATCAGGCCCAAGCCTTCTAGCCTAGCTGCTCGTAGTCATCATCATCATCATCCCTAGGTAGACACATTCTCTCTTTTAATGAAGTTCTGAATGCTGTGATAAATCTAACTTAATTCCTATGACTTTCAGAGCTAAATTAACAGCCTATTAGTCTAATAAAATAGTCACTACTGATGACGAAACTGACTAACAAAAGCAAAATATTTCATTTTTTTTTACCTGAATGACAGTTGGAAGTCCTCTTGGCAACAGATGTTAATGACAACAGTTCCTTCTTATTAACTAAAAGTTCGGAGTGCAGTCATTTGAGTCTAGAAGCGGTAGTTCCTGACTTCAGAATACATCCCACAAAGAAAAGCAAACAAGAGGTCACTGATCATCACCCCTCTTAACTGCCAAATCACCCAAAGGCAAATATACATTTATCGACCAGGAGGGCAACTCAGTATCAGATCTGTCGAAACGATCTGTAGACAGAAGGGAAAAAAAATCTTACTTTACAAAATTAAGAGGTGCAATGAAAGGATTTGGTATTTTCAGTAAAGATATACCAGTTTCAAATTTAAGGCAGGCAAAGTGAACACTGTTGAGCTAATCAAAGTTTAAACACTAACAGCAACTAGTCTGTAAAGTGTGTTGTAAGGGGATCATCATGAAACTATACCAAGACTTTTAATGTCAGCCCAACTCACTTCAAAATTAATAAACAGCAGCATGCAAATACAAAAGAAATGATATCACTGTTACAGCATTACAGCAGCACAGTAAACGAAGTCACGTAGGTATGCCTTCAAAATGAATCAGAGGACAGGTCTGCCTTTTTCAAGTAATCCCACGGGCGTAAAGCAAGGGAAGACTGCCTGCGTAATCTTGCATGAAACACCATAAGAACAACAGAGAATATACAAATCCCCACTTTCCAAACTCGAAGACAAACTCATACGTACAAAGAGTGAAATATTCACCCTCAATGCAAGGCACTATACAGACTTCCAATAAAAAGTGACATTCGGTTCTTAACAGCTTGTATGCGAGCCAAATGAAGCTCCTGCAGGGCAGTTTTAAATAATGACGTCATGTGAAAGGAAGATTAGCACCTTCAGTAGAGCTTAGAGCATTCAACATGCAATAAAAGTTATATACCCTGCAGACTTGAACCTAGAACATTTGACATAATGTAAAAATTACTATCCATGTAAACATAAGCTTAGGACATTCAGCATAATGTAGAAATCACCATCTATGATGCCTGGCAATGTGTTTTGTCATCTAAAGAAAACTGTTAAAGCAGGCACTTCCATAACCAGACACATTTTAATGGAAAAAGCATATTCCAGCCAGAGCTACTGGGCAAAGACTTCCACCTCTACACTGCACTTGACGGTCATTTTTTTCCACTTTACTGGTGATTTTCCTCTGGTCACAACCATAAAGTCTCAACTATCCCCAGTTATGCTTCATCAACTTTGCCCAGTTTCTTGTAAAATATTTGTAATACTATGATCTACAAAAAAAAAAAAAAAAAAAAAAAAAAAAAACACAAAAAAACTCAGCCAGTCAATAATGCCAAACAGAGTCATTTTTATTTTTCAGAGAATGCATTTTGATGGAAAATATGTTGTTCAATTAACTAACTGCAACTTTGAGTGAATTAGAATAATATTTTAAAACAGTCCCTGATTTATGCCCCCCATCCTCGAGAAAAGAAGCTGAAAGCTATGACCCATATGGTCTTCCTTAAAATTTGAGACTGCAGTTTTCTCGGGGGGGGGGGGGGTGAAACTTGTTAATAGCACATTACAGATGTTGCTCCACCACCTCCACATACCATTTTATGTACATGCAATGTCAGAATGGTGACTAGTCCAGCAACAAAACCATGATGTGCATAAGTGAGTAAAGTACAGAAATTCAATACAAGTGTTACTATGTATTGCACTTTTTCAAATGACAACTTCTGGAAGCAGACTTAACTGTGTTTTTTAATTTGTTGTCAATGAAACAAACAAAAAAACTGAACATACAACTTTCCATTAGTACCCAATATAAACAGCAATCTTTCCATAATTTTAAAATTCTATTCCAACCACCTTCTCTATTACCTTCCTTCATAATCCAGCAATGCACTACATGTAGGGCAAAAAGGCATAAGATGCTGACCTCTTTTCCACCCTTGTTTATCACACATTGTCATTCTAATGTTGCTACTTCTTTCAAGTTCATTCTAGTTAGTCATATTCCCAGCTTGACCCTACACTTTCCTCCAACTCCCCACTTACTTAGTGGATAAACATCCTCCTGTACACCTTGTTTACACTAATCAAACAAAACAAGAGCCTTAGCTACATGGGTTACATCTGGCAAAGGATTTAACAATCGGCCAGCTTTCAAAGCATCAGAGCACCTTCTACACACACCAAACAGGTATCGCAAGATTAACTGCCTGAAAGACAGGTCTGGTGGCCATGCCCTACAGAGCTTTCCTGCCAACAGAGAGGGAGGCGGAGCCTGAAAAGAAAAGGCTAGGAAGACATGTATGTCCTTGGTGTCCCACATACCTTGCACTTTTATCCCTCCTGAAACTACTTTTCAAGTAACGGAGGCATCTGTGGTGGCCGACTGCTTTGGACAAGGAGGGAGAAGGAGAGACCTGATTTAGGGATATCAGTCTTCTCCACCAACTCCAGTACTGGGATTTGAAAAGACAGAGTTAGTGATGGGACCAAAGAGACTTCAGATACTACTGATCTTTCTCATGTGGAGTCTTGCCAAGGGTATCATGAGGATAAACCATGAAAACAAAAACCCTGAGTTATTCCCTCACAGTTACCAAGTCCGAGTGGAAACCCGTAGAAATAGATATTTTTCCCTGACGAAGAAAAGCTCCGAATTATGGTGTCTAGCATTCCAGAAACACAATACTGAGGAAGAATCAAGAAAGACATCTACACAAGCTGGGATTCGAAGAGAACGTTCAAGAAATCTCCAACACAAGACAGAGAGATTCCTGATGCTCATCTTTGCAGTCTCTTGTATGGAAAATTGTGGATACGCTGTATCCTGCAATGAACTGTAACCGAAACTAGACCCTTTTTGAACACTCTTTGATGCAATGGATAGTCCAAAAGTGTAAGACAGAGTGTTGACAAGGTGATCCAAACATAAACATGAAATTTGAATGGACAGGGATGCGATAAGCATATTTTAAAATCTAGAATTACCAAGAGACTTGTGAAGAAACATCATTTTGAATTTGGGCAATACCACAAAACTGGTTTAGAAAAGAAAGATCCAGAACTGGTCTCAAAGTATTTTCTTCACTTGGCACTAAACATCCTACAATAAAACCCCTTTCCCACCTAAGAAATGGTTCAATCACTCCCTGGGGCAGCATGTGATGAAGAACCAGATGAAAAGAGAGTCTGGTCTGATCTGGAGGAGGAGGAGGAGGAAGAAGAAGAACCCCTTGGAAAGGAAGAATTTTCTCCTTTTGCTATCTGTAACGCTGACAAATTATTTTCAGAACAGAAACTGTTCGTCTGAAACTATCTGTTGCCAAAAAGAAAAAAAAGATAGGGGAAAGGGGGGGGGGGGCAGTCATTCTCACAACTGACCGTCCTTGGTTTAGAGAGTTCCTAGAATTCTTCTTTGAACTGCCTTACCATTTTTTCTTAAATGTCAATTTTCCTGCATTTTGTTGGGACTGTTCACTTTGTTTCTTCCCAAAACTGCATGACAACTTGGAGAACCCCTTGCGAAATTTGCAAAAGGAGGGCTGGAAAAAAAAAAAAAAAAAAAAACACAACAGATTCACAGCATCAGCTTACCCCTTTCATCACACTTTTTGATCACATCTGCAGCAGAGGGGCCAAAAACTAAATCACTATCCAAAGGAGAATTTAAAATCTCATGTTAACATCTGGGAGGTTCCGAGTACAGAGCCATGCAAACTTCCTCTAAACAGTACCAGTGGTCATACCCTTACGAACTAACTGTAAGAGCAATACACACTATACAAGGAGTATCGACTTGAACAGAAAAAAACTGATTTAAAAGCAGATTCTTCCGCAGAAAAAGAAACTACAGACAAAACAATCATACTTTCACAATTAGTCAAGACAAACTGTAACATAAGAGTTGGACAATTCAAAATGCCGTAAAGTTGCAGTAGCATATACTTCTTCCCTATAGTTGCTCTGGAAATTCCTTCTATAACTGCTCACATTATTTTCTGAGGGAGTGGGAAACCTCAGCATTCATCCACTGAAAACACTGGCACATTCTAGAAAGACCCCCACACACACTCGGAGAATCAGAAACTGAGCTCCCTCTGTTTCTGAATCAGAAATCAGAGAAAACCATGTATCCTGTGCTTCATCCTTCTGTCCAGGTTCAGAATCTTGAATCTCTTCAGGAAAGAAAATATCCCTTTATTTAACCAGAAACTACCTTCAAGAAGAAGGATTAATAGCCTGAACCTAAGCCAGACCCAGTAAACTACTCCTGGGTAAGGACGTTTGAAGAGGAGTAGACACATGCTTAGTTTTCTGCTTCCTTTTGACAGGAAAATTAGGCCGACTGTGTTATTAGTGGCAGCAGCAGATTCCCTAGGGATGGGTACAACATTTCAACAAAACAGTGAAACCTGTCCTTTTCTTCTACGAGGACTGTCATCAACAGTGGCTCTCCCTTGCCTACTGAGGGGTTCCCAACAGTAACAGAGGACATGGCTAACCCCTCCTACAGTCCACAGTGGCCGTAGGTGCTACACCAGAGGGATTCAGGGTAAAAAATGAGTGGTCTGAGTTACAACTAATGGCCACAGCAGAGTCACCCACCTGCAGCTGAAACAAATTGCCAGCCTCCTGTGGTGACAAAGGCTGTTTACTTAAATTTCTTTCTGCGGCTGAAAAAAGGACAGACCATGGGACCAACAGTTTGTTCCATGATAAAACTCTTTCACAGGAAAAACAAGCAGCAAATGCCGGTAAAAACAAGTCTTTAAAACTCACTTCTTCCCCAGATAAAAACAGTAAAAACACTTTCCCACTCGCAAGAAATCTGGGCAAAGCTATCAATAAAAGTTGTACAAAGGACAAAAAATAGGGACAATTTTTAAACAGAGCTCCTACAAACTTAGAAAGTTGATAGAATAATATTGCATTAGCATCATTATTTTCCAACTTCAATCTAATGATTTGCCACTAATTTCCCAGAAAAAACAATTTTAAGAAAAACGGAGCAAAAATAGGAGGCAAAAATCTGAACATTCTGCAAAAATCTGTACAGTTGAGAGGTATACAGCCTCACAAAGTAATTAAATTTCTCCACAGAAAAAATGTTCATTTTAGAAGTTGTTTAAGTGAAAGGAGTGCTTCTGTTTAAAAGTACAGTGGTCTTGTGACAGTAAGTTAAAAACACAATTTCCTGAAATGAAAGTATAAATAATAAGCAAAATTATTACATGGAAGCTTCCTACCCAAAAAAGGAACTTGTCTGCCCAGCAAAAGAACACAGGCCAACTGTCAATCCTTGATATTCTCAGAGGAGCAAATCCTTCAGCAGCAGTAAAGCTATGAATGGCTTTGCACCCCCAGCTTGTCTTTTACTCATCTCATTTCAAGCTGTCTGACACGGCAGAAGTGGAAGGTGCCCTGAAGCTTTTAAAGATATCCGGCTGCCATACCTTTGGCAGGATACAACTCATAGTAAGGCTACTGTAGCAGTGATCAATATAATGGGCATAACAATTACCTTTGAGTTAATCTGTTTTACCAGCACATTCCTCTGAAAAGGAAAAATCAGACCAAAGTCTAGGAAAGATTTTCACACCCAACCATTAGCCATGTTGATGCAGAGAGTGGGAAAGGTTCAAGTTCATTTAGTGCTTACTTTTTAAGCATCATTAAAAAAACTGAACGAGACTAAAGTGAAAAGTCAACAGAAAAAAAGCACACAAAGTGCTACAATGTAACCTTTACACCAAAACAAAAAACTGTGCAACTGCGGTACAAAAATGAAAACAGAGTGAAATATAGTCTAGACAACAAGCTCTTCCCTGCACTATAAAATGAAGAGGTAACTCCAGACTGTCAGGCATTCCAAACAGATGGAAGTAAACATACATACTGATGTACCCCAATGCATTACATTTACAATGGTTAAATGTAATGCATGGAGTGTACGATTACACTCAAATTGCATGGAGTGTACGATTACACTCAAATATTCAGAAGGAGACATGATGTTTACTTCAGGCCTAGCGCCAGGCATTAAAATCCACCTGTAATGACTAGCACATGACAGTGGAAAAAAATAAGAGATTTGTTTCTGTCCAATGTCCATACCAGTAACATGTTCCCAACTTCTCAGACAAACTCAGCTGCTAGGATAACAGGACGTGTTAACATAGACTTCCTGAAGAATACAAACTCAAAATGTGCACGATTACTTAGCAACTTCAATCCTCAGTGGTTTGTCTGAAAACCACAGATTTGTATGAGGAACAGACCAAAAATATGAAGCAATAATCTGCACATCCTGGAAAAAACAGACATTTGAGAAGTAGGAGTGTAAACATATATCATGTTTCTGAGAGTGCTGGCTAAGTGTCTTATAGCTTTAAAGCAGGTCTATATTAGAAGACTGAAGACGCATTCTTTCAAATGCGTCTTGGTCGAACGTAAAAGGCTGAAAATGCAAAATATCGAAGTGGCTGTTAAGAGAATTCTTTCTCTGGGAAAGAATTTGCTTGGCCGCTTCGGTACTTTTCGGCACTGTAGTGTGGTCTCGGAGTCGGTATATTTAAGTAGGGGGGTGTGGGGGGCCTGCCCCCTATTAATGTAATGTTTGAAATTTATTTTTATTGGAACAGCGATTTTTTCCCGGGGGGGGGGGGTGGAATCGCTGTTCTGACACTTCGACATTGTAAGCTTTTGCTTACATAGGGTCAATCACCGTTCGCTTTAAGCGTTCGGTGATTTAATATAAGCCCTTTAAAGCCAGGAAAACACTTAGTGATTTTTTTCCCCTGTAACTAGCACCACAGACAGCAGACAAAGCTCCCATGCACTACAAAGGTTTACGGCTAGTTTGCAGATACCTTTAAATTACATGTTCTCAAAATGGATAGCTCTCAAGGTGAATTTCTTGGCATCCATGTCTCGACCACATAATAAGCAGGTTATGATCGGTAAACAGACCATAATCCTCTATGTTAACCATGTCTATCCCATAGCTCAGGTAAAGACTAAAAAGGGTTATCTGGCCAACTTACCCACCTGGCTAACAAATATGCATGTATAAAACTAAATTAATTAAAATATCAGCGAGTAACTAGAGTAAAGCCCAGCAGTTAGCTTACAGGATTAATGAGCTGTCTCCTGCGGTCCAGTGGTGCAAGGTTTGATTCCTTCAGCCTCCACTGCCTAACTATGCGACTCCGAGCAAGTCAATTAACCAGACAAGGCTCCCGGGCTTGAGTGAAAAAGGTCCATGGAGATCAGTGCTCTATCCCAGAAAACAAAAACAAATAAAAACAAAATTCTAACAAATACCAAAGTATTAAAAAAATAAATAAAATAAAAGGCTCTCCCTTGTAATCTTTTCAAATCTGTTGATGACGCTTACTTGAATGACTACTTTAATTTTCTCTTGGCCTCCCAACTAATCTATTTATACCATGCATCCGTCCACTTTGAGAAGCCACCATCCATTACAGGGAAGCTGAAACCTATACCAGCAGCCAAGGGGCACAAAGTTTTGAAACTTTTTCTTGGCAGAGCCTCTGGTTCACCATACACAGACTCTCTCTCTCGCTCTCTCCCACCAATGAGTAACCCGGAGAACACCAATTCACATACTGCATGTCTTTGGAGTGAACAGGAGTACTAGAGAAAATCCAAGCATACACCACATACTTGGCACTACAGCCAAGAATCAAAGCACAGAACCTCTTCTGTTAGGGCAACAATGATACTCAATTGCACCAGTGTATTAGCCTTCCTATAAAAATCTACAAAGATATGAATTGCTTTCCTTCAAAAGGCAACTAACTATTCTGCCGCTCATATTAACTTTGGTTTAATAAGCAACTGTAATCGTACCTACGTTTTTTTTTTTTGGAAGTTCACAAAGTGCCCCCCTAACAAATAGAAGCAGTGTTCCAGAGACGCCTTAGTTACTTAAAATTAGTTATATTTTTAAAATTAGATCATGCCTCAACTGTCCTGAGGTATCGTATCACAGATCAACCATGACAGAAAAACAGAAATCTATTAAAATTAGATCCCCTCTATCTCTCTCAACAGTGTAATAAAGTAGGATTTTAAGCGTTAAGATACTCTCACAAATAAAATGGTTGCTGACATACTGCTCTGTTAAACACAGTCTCAGATACATACTTAAACAGTCATACAGTCATATTCTAACAAAAAGTACACAAATACACACTACATAATCCAATTATGTGGCATATATTCAATAGAATGTCTACTTTCCTCTTCCATCAAACCACCAGAGCCAGTTTTTGGTTCAAGCCGCCCCCCCCCCCCACCACACACACACAAAAAAAAAAAAAAAAAAAAAAAAAAAGTATAAAACCTAGCTATAACATCCCAACTTCCTTGAAAAGCTCAGCAAATCCAAACATTGTATTCTTCCCTCTCAGTCAACTTACTGGGCCCTTACAGTACTCCAAGTAGAGACCTGTTGTGGGAAAGGATAAACAAATTGCATATTCATCACAGCCACAATTAAAAATACTAAGTATGCCAATACAGGTGGAAAATCAACTTGATAATAGCACCACCAAACAAAGCACAATCATAAACAAATCATTTAAAGTAGTAACTTGTAGTGACAACTTACTCCATAGGCTAGGAATACTTTCAGTTGGGAACTCATCTCTCCAGTGGGTCTTGTTTATTTGGTGGGGTGCATTTAGTTACCTAGTATACCAGGTGTTCTCAGCCACTGGTTTTGCAAAGAAAAGGTCAAAATTGGACGGAGTCTTTCATGGGTCACAAATCAAAACACAGGTCACCTCAAGTTTCATGAGAGTGGTGTTAATTATCAGGATAGCTGAAACATTTAAGGCCTTGGTAAGGCATATTTGGGGCCTTTGCAGTTGACCAATGTGTTTTGATTTACATATACCAAACACAGCATTGTATTCAATGACCGGTTTGATGAGGTAAGAGTATAGTGGCAGGATAATTTCTTTGAAATCATGAATACATTCTTTTGAGAATTAACTAAGCCAG
Source organism: Protopterus annectens (assembly GCF_019279795.1). Classification (NCBI taxonomy): domain Eukaryota; kingdom Metazoa; phylum Chordata; order Ceratodontiformes; family Protopteridae; genus Protopterus; species Protopterus annectens. The sequence goes on from NC_056737.1 coordinate 328,309,844, forward strand.
ATAGAAGAACTTCTGGAATGTTGTGGAAACATGATAATCAAATTACAGATTTGTCCACACAAGTACCTAGGCCTCTAATGAAGAGTGTCTGAAGAGTGCCATTTAAAACATATGACATGAGAACAGCTTTTGTACTGAACACTACACTGCACTTTATGTGACACCATTTTCAGTACACCGGATATATGCATAATAATGCATAGTCCAGCCTTTGTTATGCATAGTCCAGCCTTTGCTGAAACAATTTAATATCTCTAACAGTGCCCAGCCTGAAGTCATCAGCAAACGTGGCCACCTACACTTCTGGGATACTGGATATCTGCAATACAATTACCAAACAAGAGGGACCCAAAACCTGGTCCCTCTGGTAACCCAGTAGTTACAATTTTATGCTCTGTGAGGGTACCAGCAACTTTAACAACATGGCATCCATCAGATAACCGTATGTTATCTGCTGGTTTGCAAACTGGTTAACATTAAGCTTGTCTAATTTTTTTTTTTTTTTAAAGCAAGAACAACCTGGGGAATGGGGTCAAAAACCATAGCCAGATACAGATAAACAAACAGTATGCACAGAATACCACTGCCCACAGCCTCTGGAACATTTTCAAATTTATCCACAACAGAACCTGAACTATCTATACACATACAGATGCAAAGGGTACTCTACGTTATTACAGTAGCTGGGGAAAAAGACTGATAAATGTATGGAACGACTTGGAGATTCCCTCATGCATAGCTAAGTAAAGCTTGGTATATGTACAAATACCCTATATGCAATTAAAGAGACTGCAAAGACAGGGTTTGGAATTCAAAAATTCCTCTGGCTGAAACAATGGTCACACGAGACTTCCAAGATATGAGCTTCATTGCAGTAGAAAATACTGTCTCGTGGGGTGAATTTCTCCAGCACAAAAATATAGATCATGTGGAGGAATGGAATATCCTACAGAAGGCACCCATCAAAATGGCTTTGCTTACCTTAAACAGGATGCCAATGACAAGGAATAAGAGCCTTGAAAGAAACAGATATAGCAACTAAATGAAATGAGTAAATCAGAGTTAAAAGTATTCTAAAACTTAAGGCACAGGACCAGTAAAAGGATCAGAAGTTTCAAATGAAGCCTTACAGAAAGACACACACTAGCTTTTATAGGTCTTCCGATGACCCGAAGGCAGACAGGCTTCTCCAAGAGGCGAAATAGTAGTACAGGAAACCAAACTTTTCAAAGCCACTATGGAGCATTCAGAAGAGCTTTAGATTAGTGCTGTTCTGCTTTCTAGATGAACCCTACGATCAAATAAAATGGGGCAGAGAGAGAGAGAGAGAGAGAGAGTAAAGGAGTTTAGCAGGCCACATTTGGAGGAGAACCATCCCTTAAATATTCCCCCAGCAGAAGGACGACAGAACAAGAGCTGCTGCACTGGTGTTTGTTATGGAGACTGACTGTTTGCGTTATGGTCCCCCTAGAAACGGAAAGACTTTGTACTACAAAATAACTCTTCACCACGTCTGTACAATATTACATATAGTTCTAATACATCTGTAACACAAGCATATTGCATGAAGCATGCTGACATTCATAAATGACATAACCATTTATAAAATTCCAGACAGCCGTGGCAGCAGTATCTCCCTTTCATTGCACTTCTATATAAATCATGTTAATATTCACAAATGACATACAATTAATTACAAAATTCCAGATAGCTGGGCTGGTAGTATCTCCTTTTCTTACAATGTATACTACAGACTGGCAAGAGAGAGAAAGGGCTCCAGCAGTGCAAACAGGTAAAGAGGACAGATCTGGCAGTCTGGAAAAGTTTCAGGTGTGAAACTGTGCGAACAATGACATCAATCATCATCAAAACTGAGATGATCTCCTTGTTCTAGATACTTTTAATTTTACCTATTCTGCTGACTACTCTGACATATCCCTGGGGCAACCCCCCCCCCCTCTGGGCTAACAATTACCTTCTCGTTTTCTCCTTAAAATTATTTAACAGGCATCCATTTTCACTGTTCAAGCCATTAAACTGAAATTATTAGTGGAGTACTTTAAGTTAGAAGGTCAGTTCTTAAAAAAATAAATAAAATAAAAAAGGGAGGTGGGTAGTTTCTTCTATGATGTTGACAACAGGGCTGAATTAAAATCTGGCCAACAAAGGACTGACAAATCTGTAGTTGATGGCTGAATCAAATTTTGAAGGCTGATGATATGAAAGGACCACTGTCAGTCCACAAGCGCAGTGCTGCCAGATCACTATATATATCAACCAAGTGAAAGTAGGAACAAGAAGGTTGTGAGCATTAAGGAAAACCCCGATGACTGTACTAAGTCAAGTGCAAAGAGTGTGCCTTAGCAAAGCAAACCACACACACACGCGCGCGCGCACACACACACGCACGCACACACACACACGCACGCAATGCAGTGTGGGCACTTAAGGGTCAAACAATCAGCCCGCACTTCCAATTGAGAGAAAAAGGAATGGACAATACAGGAAAATGGGGAGAGGGACAAACTGAGGTCAGCTGGGAAGGGGTGTTGAGAAGAAACACAGATCCAGTAGTATAGTATCCTTTCTGACTGCAGACCAATAATAGAAAATACAAAAATACAGACTGCAGTAGATGTGCAGCCCATACACAAAGCACTTCCAACATCTGCAATAGAATAAGCTGGGGAAAACACCTTCAAAGGGATCAGATGTGTAGAAAAGTAATAAACTTCTTTTTAACCCTTCTGGGCAGAAGGATGACAGCCTATGTCCAACATAAACAATACATGTGTGCGTGCATCAGTAAAGGAAGAAAAAAAAAAAAAAAAAAAAAATTAACTATCCGAGATCAAAACCATCAGCATTTCTAACATCAAGTGTCACTCTGCAATAAGCCCCCCTCCATCGGGCTTATCCTGTGTGCATATACACACTTAAGCACTGCTAGTGCATACTCCACCCATTACACAGCAGACTATTTCAATGTTGCACAATTCAGCTTTATTTTCTACCAATACAACTATGAGGACTTTTCTAAATTAATGCATTTTTTACAATTGCAAACATTCCTAACAAACTATTTAGTCAGCGTAACTTCACACAGCAACAACGGCTTACATTTCATTCACACTGTATCCTGTACGTCAGCTGAGCAATCATGTACTCACTTTGTTCAGCAAAGTGAAAAGGGTCACTGTGCTAACTGCCCAACCCCCATATAACAGAACACATGATGAAACAAAGCATCTCTTTCCAAGTTAGTGTCGCACTGCATAGCATATCATAGCACGCATGTAAACTCACAAATAAATGTGACTCTGTGATGGGGGAGGGAGGCACATAGATGCAACAAATGAAAATAAGAAAAACAAAAAGCAACCCCAAACAAAAAACAACCCCCGAGTGCAAACACAACCAGGATACAAAAAACATCAAGGAGCATCTTTTGTGGGGAATGGCTAAAAATAATACATTTTAAAGCATTACACAACTGTGGGGTTTGGCTAGCTTGGGATTCAAATACTGCTACTGATGGCATAATACATAATGCACTACACGTATGTACATCAGAAAAATAAAAACAATATCCTTAGAAATTTTAGATGTTTTTGTCATACCAATTAACTTCTAGTTCCCAGAGCAACTACCACTTGTAAGACAATTCCCTTTTCAGAAAGGAGGGCACACCAGGGACTATCATGCTGCAGAGAATTTTTTTTTTTTTAATTTACACAGGAAGTCTTCCCAAACTAGCAAACTCACTGTAATGATAGAAGCACTGCTACCCCCACCTAAACACGATGTGGGAGCCTTGTCAGCAACACCCCCTCACCTGAAAAGTGGTTTTCTGCCAAATGCAGACCTTAAACCACAGACAAGTTTAACGGCAGTGCAAAGCAAACCCCCGAAAGAAGAACCGACCACTAAACAAAACAGATCACCATCATTTTACCCCCCCCCCCTCCCCCCAAGAGACACACTAGTGCTTTAATTCTTAAAAATAATTAATCACTTCCTTTACATTGCAACCTGGAGAGTAAAAAAAGGGGGGGGGGGCGGATAAGCTACTCCATCCAACTATACTGTAATATTACCACCTCCCAACTTGCTCAAGTTAAAAGTGCCTCTAAAATCTCCCGAAACAGAGTTCAACCCTTGACTGATGATTTCGTAAAAATATGTCGGAGTTCCCTAAACAAGAACAACGTGGGTGCCTCTAAACTTAAATGCCTCCCACTACCAACGCACAAACCTTAAGGAAGCTCTCGGTAGTACTTATGGGGTCATGGTCAGTAAGGGGCACGCCAAAACCCTGCAAATGCAATGGCACAACCAACGATCTCCAAACTTAGCCTGTGCTACTGCCAGCTCCTCCAGTTAATTCTGGTATAGTCCACACTCACTTCCTAAGCAAGACCAAAGAGGCGCATTGCATAGTGGACAAACAATAACACAAACAGTTTACAAATAAAACTTGTCCAACCAGTTTTTTGCTGCACAAGTTATACACACCCTACAACATAACCTGCGCCCCCTCCCCACTGCATCGCTTCAGTGACCCAAAGACTAAAACCATTCAGATTGTCAGTCTGCAATTATAATACAATTTTAAAGGTACAACGAAGTGAACCCGAAATAACTAGCCACCTCGAAAATACGCAACCCAAACGCGTTACACCATACTTCGTGGCATGCAGAACTTGCAAACCCCAAAACGAAAAGCTGCGGCCACCCAAAGGTGCTGCTGGTATTTAGTTAAGCACTCCCCGAAGTTATCGCCCTTCCCCCACTGCCCTATCAGCTGTTCTTGTCAATTCAGCCTCCTGCGCCACAAGCAAACATGCTCCTTGTAAAGTTTCGCAATGAAACGCTAGCGGCTGCAAACTCCCATACCCTTGCAACCAACTACATACATAATGAAACACACCTAAACAAACAAAAAAACAACGTCAATGCAACTTAAGTACACATGCTCAGAGGCGCTTACCTGCAGCAAAGATATCGATTAAGCGCTTAGGTTTCTGCAAGTTTTCCTGCTGCTGTAATCAACCAAGCGTCACTTCCTACAGTACTGCAAAAGCGATCGAGTGGTGCTGTGCAGAGCACACCAGCTCAGCTCTATCATGTGACGTATATCAGGAGGTAGGGGGTGCTGCAAGGCCCTTAGGGAAAGGGCTAGGCTGCAAAACTTTATATCCTTTGTACTCTTTTTTGCAGAGCACAGCTGGATCATGTTTTATACGTCCACGCCTTGTTATCTTAGCTGCACGAGTTGTCGTCGTGCACCCAAAGAGCAGCTTATCTGCTTAAAGTTCCCAGTCTGGCGTGGTGGTTATATTACTTTTATTTATTATTACATCGTATGCATTTTCCTCATGCTGTCTGCTGCTCTGGTCGAAAAACTGCAGACCAAAAAGAAGCCATCTCTGGTATTTGAACCCCACTACAACTTGCAGCGATTAGTTGCTGCTGCGTGTTAAACATCCTCAGATATCACATTTCCTTAACAGCAGAACTGCTGTACACTAACCGCCCCCTACCAACTTCGTAGGTGTAGGCAGAATGATTATTTTTTTTTTTTAGCTCTAATCTTGCACAGTTGCCATCGTACATCTCAACCTCTTAAGAGCAAGAAATCTGGATAAAGCCATACATGGGGGGAGGGGGCAAAGGGACCAAAATAGAGACAATTTTTAAATATTGTTTTTACAAACTTAGAAAGGTGATACAATAACAGATTTTGCATTAGCATACAATTTTTTCTGAAGGGTATGAAGTCTGAAACTCAAAATGCCTGTCTTTATTTTCTGATCTCAATCCTCAATGATTTGTCAGAAAATACACAAACACAATTTCCTGAGAAACAGACCAAAATAGGAGGCAAAACTCTGGACATTCTGCAGAAATATGTAGAGTTGAGAGGTACGGTTGCCACGCCATAGCATTTATAAAACAGTTTTACGCATCCTTTCACCTGATCCACATTCATAATAAAGCTTTTCAGTTAGATAAGTACTGATGTCCTTAAATTCACTGCTGCAGTATTCCTTACAAATGGGGATTCCCTGCCATGAAGCCCACTGTCCGGCCAGTTTACCAAAGTCTACCATTGCTTTAAGGTACGCTGGATGTCAGCTGCACACTCCTTGCATAGGGTAGGTCATAAAGGTGACGTTCAGGTGTACCATCTTCAGAACTTCTCTGCCGCCAGTCCGAACGCTGTTTTAACCGTCGGTCTGTTACCTCCGTCCATTTCTTCTACCGTTTTTCTGTTTGGCATTCCTGTACTTACTCCTGTTTTTTGGAGTCCTCATGGTTGCAGATAAGTACCCAGCTGGGTTTTTGGTTATTTTTTTTATTTGTTTTGTGCTGTTTGGGGTTAATGTCATCCAAGAACGGTAAATGCCAGTGTGGGAGACTGATTCCCCTTAAAGACCACCACAATAAGTTTCTTTTTGCCTAGGTGCTGCTCACGACCATATGTCTTGTTTAATTTGTCAAGCATTTGCCCCCAAAACTTTTCATAGTAGGCTTTCTTCCCTTTCCTTGTATTTTGAGAACTTGCTGCAGATACTATGGATGGAACTTCCAGCCCTGAGGGTCAGCCGTCAGGGAAGAAGGTGCATAAGGTAAGATGGGAATCTTCCTCTGTCCAGCCTCTGCTGGGAGTTAAAACTGAGGTTATTATGAATCCAGAGGCTCGCCCAGTTGTTTTGTCAGTTTCTTCTACCATGTCTGGGTTGGAGGCCAGTGAGGATCTGGCGGACAGCACGTCTGACGAGGCTTTACAGGCATCCGTTTTGGGCATTCAAAGGAAGCCACGGTTGACTGTTTCCAAGGGGTCTAGAGGGGTTCCACAGGTTCTCTTTAGGGAAGAGGTTCCTACTGCAGTTGTGGAATGCCGTCCTGAGTCCCGGCCTTCTCAGGTTTCTAGGACAGATGTCCCCTTAAAAAAGAAACAGAAAACTAATCATGTTTCTTCTGCTCCCAGGGATCCACAAAATGACTGACAGGCCTTTGTTCAGGGGTTATTTAATGCTTTACTGTTGTTGAGGCCTCCTCAAGGGGTTTCGGTACTTGCTCCTCCTTGGTCCTCTTTTTCCCCTAAAAGGCCCAGAGAATTGCATTCTTCTGACCTGGATTCTGATGATAACTCCCTTACTTATTCAACTCAGATTCCTTCTCCTTTAGACTATGGGTTTGAGGAAGAGGATTCTCATACTCTAGATAATCTTTCTGTGGAAATTTCCTTTGGGTACACAATCTCTAGGATGATGGAATTTTTTAAGTGGGATTATGTCCAGGTTTTGGATATCCATAAGAGGTACTATGAGTTACTGCAGATGGAATGTCCTAAACCTGCGGCCATTCCTCCTGTCTTGCCTGCTTTATTGGATGTTTTTTCCAATACCTCAAAAGTGCTGGATTCTCTGCCCCCTGCTCCCAAGATGTCTGATAGGTTTTATAGGGTGCCTGAGGATTGTTCCTTTTTGTTTAAATGTCATGGTGCTGACCCCTCTGTGGTGTCTGTAGCCTCAGATAAGTTGTCTCAATTGCTTCCTTCATCCAAGTTACTGCCTTCTGACAAGGACAGTAGCACCATGGTTAGGCTGGATAGAAGGTTTATACTTAGGCTACACTAGCCTTTAGAGCTATTAGTTATCAGACCCATATCTCTACGTATGTCTTGGCTCTTCTTTCTCAAGCTTGTCAGATCCTTTCTGATCTTCCAGACTCTGTGACTAAATCTTCTGCTCTTTTCCTGTTTGGGTCTTCCTCTCAGGTAGTTTGTCATTCTATCAAATGTAGTTATGATGCAGCAGATGCCTCTTCTAGGGCAGCTGCTTCTGGTTCAGTTCTGAGGAGATATTCATGAGTTCTGAGGAGATATTCATGGCTTCAGCTTCAACCTTTGCCCGATGATATTAAGGCTAAGTTGATGGATGCTCCTCTGGATAATACTCTTTTGATTGGTGAAGTGGTTGCTGGTTAATTTGAGTCTCTTCAGGACAAGGGGAAGGCTTTACAGGAGCTTAAGCATATCTTTGTTTCTCCTGTGCCTTAATTTCAGCAAAACTACCCTTCTAAGCCTTTGTTCGTAGGCAATCTCGTCCTCCTTCTAAAGGTAAAAAGAGTAGTAAATGGACTCCTCCTGCTAAGGCCACTCAGACTGCAGGGATTCTTAAGCCTTCCTTTCCTGACAAACTAGGTGCTGTCTGACTATCCACATGTTCCCAGCCACATTCTTCTTTCTCTTCACCTTTCTCTTTCTCTTCCTGTTTGGCTCCGAATCACCCAGGATTCTTGGGTTCTGTCAGTCATTCAGGAAGGTTACTTCATGGTCTGGATTTCCCACCCTCCTTTTATGGGCATTCCTCAGCCTCCTAGGGAACAACTTCCTTTTTTCCCCAGAGTTTCTTTGAGACCTTTTGTCTCAGGGTACTATTCAAGAGGTGCCTGTGTCCCAAAGGGGGAAAAGGTTTTATTCAAGAATGTTTCTAGTGCCCAGAAAAAAAGGTACTTGGAGAATTGTTCTAGACATCTCCCATCTGAACACCTTTCTGAAGGTGTCTTCCTTTCGGATGTTGTCCCTTCAGTCCCTTTTTCCTCTCTTGCTCCCTCAGGCCTTTCTGGTGTCTCTGGACCCCAAGGATGCTTATCTCCATATTCCAATCAATCATCTTTACAGGAGATTTTTGCATTTCTCTGTTGCTTTATGGCATTTTCAGTTCTGTGCTTTGCCCTTTGGCCTTTCTACTGCCCCAAGGGTGTTCACCAAATGCCTCGCTCCTGTGATTGCCTTTTGCAGGCTTCAAGGGATCCAAATCTTTCCTTATTTCGATGACCTGCTGATTCAGACATCTTCGCCAGAGGTCCTTTTGCAAAATCTTCATTTTGCCATTTCTCTTCTTCAGTACCTGGGGTTCACAATAAACTTCAAAAAGTCTTCCCTGACTCCTTCTCAGGATCATGTCTTTCTGGATTTCAGGATTCAAACAGTGCCAATGTTGGCAGCCCTGCCTCCTCCAAAGGCATTAACTCTCATTTCTTTCTTTCACACTCGTCTTCCCCTGGCCTCCATTACAGCCAAGGAGTTTCTGAGAGCTTTGGGGTTCATTGTTTCCACCATTCCAATGCTCCCTCTGACCAAACTCCACATGAGGAAGTTCCAGTGGTTTCTGTAGTCGGTGTGGCTTCAGCATGTGCATCCTCTAGACTTTCCTGTTCCTCTTCTCCCATGTCTCAAGAAATAACTTTTGTGGTGGATTCAGCAGTTGTCTCTGAATCCAGGGCTCTATTTTCAGCCTCCTCTTCCCTCTCAGGATCTGTTCACAGACACTTCAGATGTGGGATAGGGAACAATGTTTGGCTCCCTGAGGATTCAAGGAGTATTGTTGCCTCATCAGCGGGAGGAGCACATCAACATCAAAGAGATGAAGGCTCTTATGCTGGCTCTTCAGGCCTTTCATCCTCTGTTCTGTCCAGGGCCTCTCAAGGTATTCACAGATAATACCACAGTCATGTGGTATATCAACAAACAGGGGGGATATGAGCTCTTACCGTCTTTGCCGGCTGGCACTTCTGGTATGGGATCTGGCTATCCACTATCAAGTGACTCTTCAGGCAGTTTACATTCCTTCAGATCAGAATGTTGTGGCAGACAATCTGAGCAGATCCTTCACTCGATTCCATGAATGGATGCTTCACAGGGATGTGTTTCTGGACATTGTTCACCAGTGGGGTACTCCTTAAGTAGATCTCTTTGCCTCCCCTCTGAACAGACAACTTCCTCTGTTTTGTACCAGAGTCCCAGGTCCTCTGGTGTGGAAGGTGGATGCCCTCTCATTTTCTTGGAAGGGGATGTTTCTTTATTCATTCCTTCCCCTTCCTCTCATTCTGAGAGTCCTGTTCAAGATTCAACAGGATGCTCCCAAAATCTTGTTGGTGACTCCCTTTAGGCAGCGACAGCACTGGTTCCCTCAACTTCTGCGTCTAGCCAAGGGCAATCATTACAAGTTACCTCACAGGGTGAATCTCCTCACACAAGACAAGGGGTCTCTCATCCATCCCCATCTGTCCACACTTCAACTGACACTGTGGGTGATAGGGATTTGATCCCTCATAGACACCTTTTTTCTGAGGACATGCTGCAGGTCCTGCAGGAGGCTAGGTAACCTACTACTAGGAAATCCTACTTGTCTAAATGGAAGATGTTTTCTATTTGGTATCTTTCTCGCGACCTGGACCCATTTTCTGTGGCTGTTCCTTTGGTTCTCCCCTATTTGTGAGAGTTGCTCCATGCTGGTTTGGCCTATTCTTCTATTAAGGCCCACTTATCATCTCTTTTTGCTTGTCTGCATTTCACTCCCCTGTTAGCTTCTAGATTTGAGGCTAAGCAGTTTCTTAAAGGCACTCTTAATATTAGACCTCCAAGGAAGCCTGTTCCTCCTCCCTGGGATCTTAATTTCATTCTGGAAAAATTGACAGTTGTCTGAGTTGCAAGCCTTTATGGCTTGCCCACCTTTTTTGTTATTTCATGAGGACAGGGTGTCCTTGCATACTAATCCTTCTTTCATGCCCAAGGCGGTCAATGAATTGTCACTTAATCAGTCTATTAATTTGCTTATTTTTTCCCTTCTCCACAATCTGACAGTGAGAGGGTGCTGCATACCTTAAGTGTGCATAGACAGCTCAGAATTTATTTAGATAAAACTAAAGCTATCGGAAAATCTGACCAGGTATTTGTTTCCTTTCATACTAGGTCTTTAGGTTTGGCTGTTTCCAAGCAAACAATTTCCACTTGGATTTCAAAGCCTATTTCTTTTTGTTACACTTTTCATGGCGAGGGCCTTCCTTCTTCTGTAAAGGCTCATTCCACTACAGCTATGGCTTCTTCTGGTGCTTTTTTCAAAGGCTTAGACACTAATTCTGTTCTTGAAGCTGCTACCTGGACTTCTGTGCATACCTTTACCAAACATTACCAGTTGGATGGTATCTCCAGAGTTAGAGCTGGTTTTGCTGCTGCCATTCTTCATGGCTTCTTGGAGGGCTCTGCTGCTTCCTCCTCCCAAGTTTCTTCTTGAGCTTTTGCATTCTCCCATTTGTAAGGAATACTGCAGCGGTGAATGTAAGGCCATAGCACAGTTGTGTAAAATCTTACCATAACGGTAGATGTACTTGCCTGCACCACTGCAGTATTCACTCCCTCCATCCTCCTGGTCTTTTTTCCTTCCTGGATGTGCAGGTGCTCCTTGGTTTTCCTTAGACTGCTGTTCCTACTGGAGCAATCAGTTAAGAGGATGGTACACCTGAATGTCACCTTTATGCTGTACCTTGCGCAAGGAGTGTGCAGGTGACGTTCAGTGTACCTTAAAGTAATGGTAGACTTTGGTAAACTGGCCGCATGGTGGGCTTCACGGCAGGGAATCCCCATTTGTAAGGAATACTGCATCCATGAAGGCAAGGACATCTACCATTATGGTAAGATTTTACACAACTGTACTTTCCCGAACTATTTTGTGTCCATATTTATGCTGAAAACATAGCTTAGAATCTTTGTATCCTCCTGGTTGTATAAAATATTGTGTTTCTGAGAGGGAATTAGATAAGAAAGTACTCATCTGGGTATGTGGACTTGACTATGTTGCTCAAAATTTGCTTAAGAAAGTGACCCTTTTCTTAATTTGAAAATGTACAGTGAGAATTTATGTTAAATCAAAACAAAGTTATGCAATAGGAGCAAATATATTAAACAACTGATGTCTTGTTGGCAATCTCACCTTTATTCACACTGATAGGTCAGATCCGATGTTTTGGATCCGCCTTAGCCTTTTCAAAAGCTCGAGGTCTTCAGCAAAGCTTGTGGGCATCCTTCCTTACCCATAATGCAGTTCCCCAACTTCCCCAGATCTTGTTTGCCACACTGTGAGAAGGATCTTCTAGCAAGCTCTGAGCTAAGGTTTCTATTATTAGTACTATCTTGATACTTTTGGTTTATCATCTTTGTCCTTTAGAGTGAAAAATATTTTCCCTTTTCATATACAGATATATATATATATCTCCTTCCCTAGTTTACTGTATTTTTCTCTGTTAGTTTTTCCCCTTTCCGTTAGTGTCCGTTTAAGTTAGAGGACATCTAACTCACAACCGTTTAAGTTATAGGGCATTCTTTTTCCTTCCTCTTATTTGCTAATAACAGTTAGTAGTGTCTGTTAGTTGTTTTTACCTCTCTGGTACTTGTTAGTGTCCGTTTTAGTTAGAGGGCATCCAACCTAGTCTGTTTAAGTTAGAGGACTCTCCCCTACTTCCTTGTTGTTGTTGTTTAAAAAAAAAATCTTCTCCTTCTTTAATTAGTTGGTGTGCTGTGTTGTGTAGATTTTGGGACTGTACTCTTCCAATATTTCTTAAAAGGAAGGAAAACCTGTAGGTTTTAAAAAATGCAAAAAGTGTAGTAAGAAGATGCCTCTCAGTGATTCACACACATTATGTGAGCACTGTTTGGGGCCCCTTCATCTGCAGGAGTCCTGTTCCATATGCCATGTGTTCAGCCAGAAAGCACTTATGGAACATAAAAATAAACTGGTCTTGAAGGGGTTATTGAAAACCCTGTTTTCTGAGGCTATTTCCCCTGCTCCCTCCTCTCTGAAATCAGATAAGTATGAGAGAGCGGGAAAACGACATTCTCCAGCTCCGAAATCCTCTTCAGAGCGGAAATAAAAACAACCAAAAATGTCCGCTCCGACAGAATCTTCTAAGCAGACAGGAACCTCAGAATCAAGGACTTCATTGGAGCAGAAAGAACCTCTGGCTCCGAAGTGCACTACTGACATCTTAGCTCAGAAAGACCCATTGCCTACTGAGTACCGATATCAGAGCCAATCTCCATCCTTGTAGCCGATTACATCTCATCTCATCTCCCTTCTCCATTTTTGTCCAGATACAGATCATCAACACTGTCTACCAGGTCAACTAGGAGTCTCTCAGATGAAGATGTGGATAGGGTGGGTGCAGAGGCTTCTAAAGACACCTGCCCTGGCCAAGTTACTTTTGGATCTGAACCCAGAGGAGTTGGATCAGACACAATCTTCTCCTTCAGCACCTGCTCCTCCTCTGATATGTCCTTTGGTTTCAGAGCCAGAAGACTCCGATAACCAACTGGTGTCTTGTATCGGGTCTGGGACCCTTTGGCTCCTCAGATCTGGAATCTGCCCTGAGCATTTCCACCCAGTCGGAGCAGGAGACCTCTGGAAGCCGACACTCGTCAGTCGGGTCCTCAGAGCAGGCTCGGATCTCCTTGAATCTGACTGTGCCTCTCAGGGCCTAGGCATGGATGGGTTTAGCTCCCACCTCATCTTTGGAGTTTATGTCTTCTGCTCCGCAGATTCCTTCAGCCCTGACATCTGGTTTGTCGGTTCTGGGGAGTTTGTCAAAACAGGGGTGGTCTGCTTTCAAAGTCAAAGTTAAAGTGAACTTTATTGTCATTTAAAACTGCACATGTATAGCCTAAACGAAATTTCATGTATCAGCTCAATTTTTGAGATTACAAAGGAAAGTGAAACACAAACATAACTAACAAATACAGTACTACTCCCAATACACTCAAGAAAGAGCAGAGACATTTACCAACATTCATAAATGAAAAGAATACCCCCCCCCCGAGTTAAATTAAGTACCCTATTTAAAGTAATACAAAACACACTACAGATTAAAATGCTTAAGTTATTTGTCTGATGTTGCACTTGAGTGAGTTAAATAATACTGACTATGGATGTTCTTGTTCTTCTTTCGGCTTTTCCCGGTTAGGGGTCGCCACAGTGGAACTCTGGTCCGCTAATGATTGGCAGTAGATTTTTATGGTGCCGAGGTGCCAGCTCGACGCCCAACCTTCAATGAAGACATGCCCATTCACGCATGTCTTTTGAACACCACTCGACCACGGGGAGGACATGCAGACTCCTCACAGAAGGCACTCCAGCAGAGAATCGAATGGGAGAACCTCTTGCTGTGAGGCGACAATGCTACCGATGCACCACTGCAGCTAATACTGACTACGGATGTAATAAATAAATATTGCACTTACTTGGAATATATGTAAGTATATATTGCACAAATAAATTATTATGTGTACAGACCCCTGGGACTAGTGCCCGAGTTCAGAAGTCTAATCATTGTAGGGTAGAAACTGTTACTGAATCTTGTAGTCCTGCAGCGGCTGCTGCAATATTTCCTGCCCGATGCCAGATATTTAAACAGTCCATGCGCAGGATGTGTGTTGTCCTGTATTATTTTGGTGGACTTCTGGATGCTTCTTGCAAAATAAAGATGTTGTATCAATGGAAGACTGGAACCCGTTACCGTCTTTGCAACCGTCACCATTCTTTGTAGCGCCTTCCTTTATGTAACTGTGCAGCTTTCAAACCACACTGTGAAGTTGCAGGTGAGGATGCTCTCTACTGCACCTCTATAAAGGTGGAGAGAATATGAGGAGGAAGCTTAGCTTTTTTCAGCCTTCTTAAAAAGGTGAGGCATTGCTGCATTTTCTTGACCAGTTGGCTGGTGTTTCCCAACCACAACAGATCCTCAGATATGTGTACACCCAGGAATTCTGTACTCAACCCTCTCCACACTCTCACCATTGATGCTGAGTACTGGGTTTTTTGTTCTCCTTCCCCTGTAGTCGATGATAATCTCTTTGGTCTTGCCTACATTCAGGTCAAGGTTGTTCTCCTCGCACCAACTGAGCAGATATGCCACCTCCTCCTTTGTGATGAGCCCCACGACTGTGGTGTCATCAGCAAACTTGATGATATGGTTGGACTTGTACTTAGCATAGCAGTTGTGGGTCAGGATGGTGAATAACAGTGGGCTGAGAACACATCCCTGTGGAACCCCGGTGTTAATCGTGATGCACTTTGATATGTTCTTACCTGAACACACCCTCTGTGGTCTGTCAATCAGGAAGTCCAGGATCCAGTTACAGAGATGTTTACTGATTCCTAAATGTGCCCGTTTTTCTATCAGCTGCATTGGTACCACCATATTAAATTACTTAGTTTTTAGTGTCATTCCAAGGTGATCCAGTATCTGTCTGCCTGGGATAACACGGTTGACATGCCTCAATGCTTTGCCAGAGATGGTTTCCACTTGCCACCCCTGGGATTCAGGATTCTAGCCAAGGCTGTTGCCCCCCCCATTGTGCCTTTTTAGGCAATGTCCCACAGACAAATTTTCCAACATAAAATATCTGTCAAAAAGCAAATTGAAGGTCATGCTGCTTAATGCTAGGAACCTTAACCTGAAAATGCACTCACTGAAGGCTCTCCTAGCACTGGAAGATTCTGACATCTGTGCAGTCACGGAAACTTGGTTCAAGACTGCAGAGAGCACCCCTGCCTTACCAGGCTATACCTCATTCCACACATTCCAACCTCAAAATGAGGTTGGGAAGACTAAGGGTGGTGGAGTTTCTATTTTCATTCAAGACAAGCACACCTCTAGACTGGTTTACCAGCATGATGCAGTAGAACTTCTCCAGGTGCAATTGACAATTGGCAAGACACCCATCCAAGTCATAGCCAACTATAGACCCCCTTCCATGACTCAGGACACCCACTCCTTCTACCTGGACCTACTTGAGTCCATCAAGGTACCCCCCAACACCCTGATCCTTGGTGACTTCAACTACCCCACCATAAACTGGGTGAACTATTCCTGCTCTAATGCACTCACCCAATGATTCCTTGATTTCATCAATTTTAACGCACTAGATCAGCTTGTCTCATCCCCCACAAGGGGAGATATCATTCTAGACTTGGTTTTTACCAACATGGGTGACCGCTGCACCACCCCCATAGTAAGTTCTTCCCTGGTGAGATCAGACCATCGGTCTGTCTCATTCGAAGTGTCTATCCCGTCCAACCCCCACAACCCACCCAGCCATAACCAGGCTAAAAAACTTCTCAAAAACTGAGTACAACCCTAAGGGAGGGTATCAGTAGCTTCACACCACCGCCCCCCTCAGAGGATGCAGACAAATATGCTGAACAGTATGCCAGTGCAGTATACAAGCACCTCTACAACTGCATGGACTCAGCCAACAGAACTAAAACCTGCTCCTCAAGGAAACACAAACCTATGTGGTGGACATCCTCTATCAACAGGCTTTACAATAAAAGGAAAAAGCTGTTGTCCAAGGGTAAAAAGGCACACATTTCCAATTGGAAAAACTCCCTCCTTAGCCTCAACAAGCAAATTAGATCACTAGTGAAAACCTCCAAAGCCAATTATCAATCAAAACTAGCCTCCAAAACAAAGGTTAAACACAAAGCCTTTTTCAGTTATGTCAGAAACCTCCATGGTGAAGTCCAAGTTTGTTCCGAATTAGTTCTTAACAGTACCACTTACACTGATCCTACTGACTTAGCCAACCTGCTAGCAGATAGGTTCAGTGCAAACTTCACCCCCTGTCCCCCCAAAGGCCCATTTGACATCCCCAGTACTTGCCCCGCACCTCACATCTCCATAGATCAAGTGTTAAAGGCCCTATCCAAGGCAAAGAACACAGCTTCCATGGGACCTGATAGTATCCCAGGCTGGATTCTGCAACATTTCCAGCACGAACTAACCTCGCCATTCAGCATCCTATTCAACCATATAGCCTAAGTACAGGCTTCATTCCAGCAGAGTGGAGAACTACCATTGTGATCCCTTAGCACAAAAGTGGTGCCACTACTGACCCTGGAAACTATCGCCCCACTAGCTTGACAAGTCTGACATGTAAGGCCATGGAGCATATTATTATGGACGTCATAAACAAGGACATAGGCAATCTCCAAGCACTTGACCCCACTCAGTTTGGATTCGTCAAGGGCAGATCCTGCCTATTGAACCTGGTTGACTTTTTTGAGACTGTCACCAAGGCACTGAATGAGGGAAAGTCAGTACATACAGCTTACCTTAGCTTGGCCAAAGCCTTTGACACAATCCCCCATTTGGGCATCATCAAAAAACTAACAGAACTTGGCGTAAATCCCTATCTCATCAGGTGAGTGGCCAACTGGCTCACTGATAGGACTCACAAGGTCAAAATAGGTGCCACTACCTTCAATAGCAGACCTTTCACTAGTGGTGTCCCCCAGGGATCTGTTCTGGGACCCCAATTGTTTGGCATCTACTTCTCAGAGGTCCAGGCAAAGACAAAAGGCCTGTGGCTGACCAAGTTTGAGGACAGCTGTAAGTTGGGTGCTGTCATTGACTCCCCAAATAATGTTAACATACTTCAAGATGGTCTCACAGCAACAAATGACTGGTGCCAAAGTCATAGCCTTAAGTTAAATGCAAAAAAATGTATTATCACACCATTCGGCAAAAACACAGCCCCTACTCATTACCACATTAGCGGCAACCCCCTAAGCACATAACCTGTGGCGAGAGACCTGGGTACACAAGTTGACAACAATCTCACATTTGACCATCATGTAGCGACAGTGGTCAGAAAAGTCTTTTACTTGGTTCATCTTATAAGTAAAAAGATTGCATCCAGAAAAAAGGAGATTTATTACCTCTCTGTACTCCTCCCTCATTGGGCCAATAATTGCGTATAATGCCCCATTTGGTATGTACCTCTCCAAATACCTGTACCAACTGGAAAGGCCACAGAAATACCTCACTAAGAGATTCCATGGCCTCCAACACCTGTCCTATGTGGACAGGCTCAAATTACTATCACTCTACTCTGTATCATACCGATTGCTCAGAGTTGATCTGTGTCTTGCCTAAAAGGCAATCTCAGATCCTGCTCTACTAGAGATGCTCCATATCCATAAGTCTATCTTCTCTCATAGTACCCAATCAAAAGGCTTAAATCTAATATGTGACATTAACAAAACCTGCTGGAGAGACAGGTTTGTCTCCCAGAGGCTACCCTGTCTCTGGAATGGACTCCCCATACACGCCAAACAAAGTACGTTGATGACCCTCTTCAAGTGCAAACTTGATGAGCGGATGGGCAAATCAAATTTGTCCCAGGTGTTGCACCTGTGTTCCTCACTGACAGGGGTGACAGGTGCTGAGTGAGGTTTCTTATTTGGGGATAAACTCTTGGCTAGGCTTGTAAGGGCCCTAGACCCATTAGCCTAGTAATCGTGTATGATCCTAAATGCAGAGCTGAAGTCTAAGAACAGCATCCTCACATAGTTGTCTTTGCTCTCTAAATGCTCAAGGGAGATGTGTAGTGCTACTGATATGGCATCAGCCATGGATCATTTACATGTGTACGCAAACTGCAGAGGGTCAAAATCAGGAGGTAGGCATGATGAAAGATGTTTTTTGATCAGCCGCTCAAAACATTTCATAACAGCAGATGTCAGAGTGACTGGTCTGTAGTTGTTAGGGCAGGAGGGAGTGGTTTGCTTAGGTAGTGAGATGATGTTAGTTTCCTTGTAGCATGAGGGTACTTTTGCTATGGTAAGAGAGGTGTTAAATATTTCCTTGAGCACTGTGTAAAGTTGATCAGTACAGCCTTTTAACACCTCACCCAGTATGTTATCTGGGCCAGCAGCCTTCATGGGGTTCACTCTCCTTACCTCTCTTCTTATCTCTTCTGTGCTGTGGCTGAATACTGCATCCTTCTCATCAATGGGTAGCCTTAGTGCCAGCCGGTTGTTTCTTTCCTCAAATCTACCAAAGAAGATATTCAAACTGTCCAGGAATCCGATGCTGTCCTCACACTGTGCTTACCTAATTTTGTAGTCAGTGATCTCCTGTATACCTTGTCATAGTCTCCTTGCACCCTTCATGTATTCAAAGTGGCTCTGTACCTTTCTGTCACACTCCCTGTTAGCCTCCTTTATACCCCTCCTCAGATTACCTCGCTACAGTTAGGGCTGCTTTGTCCTTAGCCCTTTAAGCTGCGTTTCGCCCCTTCAGAAGTTCATATACCTTAGGGGTGAGCCATGGCTTCTGGTTAGCTCTAATAGTGATACTCTTGGTATTTGTTACCCCATCAGTACAGTATGAAATGTATGCCATCACTGCATCAGTGTATTCATCAACGTTCAGATGCTGATTCAGTGTAGCTGCCTCCATGAATATATCTCAGTTGATTCTTTAAAAGCAGTCTTGGAGGGCCTCCCTAGCCCCCTCGGGCCATACCCGGATTTGTTTCTTTGTGGGTTTCTGTCTAACCAGTGCAAGTTTGTAAGCTGGAGATAGCAAGATGGTATAATGGTCAGTGTTTCCCATTTGTGGAAGTTGCACTGCTTTATAAGCTTTCTTTAAGTTTATGTATACCTTGTTCAGGATATTATCACCCCTTGTAGGAATATCCACATACTGATGGTAGTGTGAGAGTACTTCTTTCAGATCTGCTTTATTAAAGTCACCAGCTGCCACATGTACAAAGTCAGGATATTTGCTCTGCAGCTCACCCATGTGATTGCATAGTTTATTTAGAGCCTCAGTGGTATTAGCACTAGACGGGATACACACCACTGTTACATTGATTCCATTCAGCTCCCTGGGTAAGTAAAATGGTCTACATTTAATGGACAAGAACTCTAAGTTTTCACAGCAGTGTGATAGTATGATTTCACAGTTGCTGCACCATCGTTTGTTAACATAGATGCAAACACCACCTCCTCTAGCCTTTCCACATAGTGCATGTTTTCTGTTTGCATGAAACAGTGTAACATTCTCTAAATTTACTGCACTATCATTTATCTTGTTATGCAGCCACTTTCCAGTAATCAAAAATAAACAAGCATTTCTCACCTTGTTCTTGTTGGAGAGTTCCAGTCTCAAATAGTCCATCTTGCTATCCAGTGATCTCACATTAGATAGCAGTATAGTTGGTAGTACAGGCCTGTAGGGGTTTGCTTTTAACTTTACATCAATACCTACTCTGCAGCCTCTTTTCCTTGTTCTCTGATATCTCTTTCTCTCTTTTCTTGTCAAGCATATTCCAGAAACCTGTTTTACCGGAAGAGTTAAAATACCCAGCTGTTGTAGCTCTGTGCAAGTAGCAGGCCTCAAATACTTTGCAGAATTCAAGGCATCCAACCAGCAACACCTAGATGTTGACTGTTTAATTTCTAGTAACTTCTGTCTAATATAAGTTATTGTACCTTCAATTGGAAGTGCAGAAACTGATTTTCTTTTGAGATTTTCTGTGCAAAAGAAGACAAAATATGCATATCTCTAGAATGAGCTGACATAGCCACAGCAACACAGGTCACAGACATTTTTTTTTTCATGAGGAGGGTGATGACTTCTCCCCAGTCTCAGGCACAGTCCTACTCGGATCTTCCTCCTTCGTTGGCGCAGGTGTTTTTAGCTTCTCACTCCCATCCACAGGACCACAGGGATCCCAGGCCTCAGGATGTTCCCCCAGGTGACTCCCCCCTTCCAAAACTTTCCCAGAATATCCCACTGATGAAGTCCCTCAGAAGAGATCATGCAAGAGGAAGCATCTAGACTCCTCACTTCCAATACCAACCTCGATGAAGCAGAAGGGTCCACATGGTCGCCTACAGAAGACGTCTCCTTTGGAGACATCCTGGAAATTTTAAAACAGAGACATCACTGGCAGTCCTCGTCCCCTTTGGCCATGGAGTCAGTATACCTGAAGACCTTTGGATCCTGCCCTTCAACCTTCTGGGTGACACCTCCTTCCAATGAGCTTATTGAGTTAATCTCTTGAAAGGCTTGGGAGACTCCAAATTCTATAGAGTCCACTCCTAGAAGGAGAAACAAGTATATTACAGTTCCTAAGAATCAAGCTTTCTTAACCAAGGGTGTAGTAGTTGATGCCATGGTCATGGTGGCTGCCATGAAAACAAACTTTAAGAGACCAGTTCCTCTATCCATCCTCCTAATAAAGATTCCAAGACTAAGGATAGATACAGGAAGTGCGTCTTCTCATCAGCAGCCTTTACCTTGCGGTCACTGAACTATCTTACTCATTTCATCAGACTTCAGAGGGATCTGTTAAGAGCTATCAGACTCCCTCCAGGGAGCTGTGGCTGATGCGGTGGCAGATAAGGTTTATGCACAGCTTGCTACCCTCAATTCGGTTGTGAATTCGTCCATGTGACTCATTTCATATGCAGCAGATGGAGCGAGTAGGGCAGCAGGTTCAGGTATATCTACCGGGAGACAGGCCTGGATGTGTCTTTGCAATTTCATGGAGCCCTTTAAGTCTTCCTTTATTAATGCTTCCTTCGATGGCTCATCTCTCTTTGGGTCTAAAGTAAAAGAAACACTGACCAGGTGTGAGCAGGAAGGTAAGACCTTGTCTGTCTTTGGAGTACGTTTTTCCACACCTACAAGACCATTCCCAAAGGGTCAGAGAGGTAGTGCAAAGATGTGGTTCAAGAAATCACAGAGGTCTTACCAGGGCACATAAGGTGGTAGTTCCCCCAGAGGCAGAGGGGGGAACAGTAACGGAAGATGCCGTCCTTGCGGCAGAGGAGGCCTGCAGAATGATGGCTCCAGAGAATCTTTGTTTGGCAGACATTTTCAGCACTCCTGAAGGAGTGCCTGACTGCTCGTCTCTGGAGGCAGTTGGGGGGTGACTCTCACAGCACCTCAAAACCTGGAGAAAGATAATAAACAACAAATGGCTGCAGCGGATATGTGATTCTCTTCTCCTGCCCCACTCCCGTAAATAAATCAGTTCCAGACATTCCACCCAGTCAGAAGGAACAAGCAATGTTAGAAATTCAAAAGTTGCTAAGAAAAAGAGTCATCCAAGAAGTCCCCACAGACCAGAGAGGATCTGGAACTTACTCAAGATTCTTTTTAGTTCCAAAGAAAATAGGGGACTGGAGACCAATCTTGGATCTCAGCAAACTAAACAAATTGGTAAAGAAGACCAAGTTTCAGATGGTGACACTGCAGTTAATACTTCCATTCCTGGAAAAAGACAATTGGATGTGCTCTATAGACCTTCAGGATGTGTAATACCACATCCTAATGGAAAGGCAATCCAGAAGATTCTTGCACTTCTGGCTAGGAGCCAGTCACTTCCAGTTTTAAGCTCTGCCCTTTGGTCTCAATACAGCCGCCAGAGTGCTCACCAAATACATGGCAGTAGTGGCAGCTCACCTGAGACACCAAGGATTCTGAGTGTTTCTGTATCTAGACGACTGGCTCATAACCACCCCAACCAGGCATCTCCTGCTACAGGCCAGGGACTATACACTTCAACTTTGCTCTTCCCTAGGCATTACTATAAATTACAACAAATCTACGCTACAGCCAACTCAAAATTTAATATTTATAGGAGCAGAGATTGATACAACCATGCTGATAGCAAGACTCCCTCATGACAGAGTGCACAATCTCCACTTACATGTGAAACTCTTAATTAGGAAAACTCAAAACACTGCAAAACAAGTGCTACAGGTTCTGGGAAATATAGCAACATCTATCATGCTTATTCCCCTAGCTTGCCTACATATGAAGATTCTTCAATTGTTACTTTCCACACAATGGTCAATCCTGGAATTACCAATGTCCCACAAGATTCTCATAACCAACTCCTGCAAGAAGGATCTCGAGTGGTGAATTCACTCTCTTTCAGTATCTCAAGGCTGCCCCTTTATCCCCCCTCAACCCCAAGCCACGGTGACCATGGGCACTTCCCAGATGGGGGGGGGGGCATTATCTGGGGAAGACAGTCCAAGGCACCTGGCAGGAACACGAGGCTCAGTTGCACATAAATATCCTAGAGATGATGGTGATATTCTTAGTGTTGCAAACATTTCAGGACACTCTCCCTCTAGGAACAATAGCAATTCAGTCAGACAACATGTCAGTAGTCTGGTACATAAACAAACAAGGAGGAACCAGATCTTATCCCCTTTGTTGAGAAGTTCTAAGGGTTTGGCAATGGGCAATGACCTATAACTGTTTTCTGATTGCAATGCACTTCCCAGGGAAATCCAACATGATTGCTGACAAATTGAGCAGGGCCATATTATGGCTGCATGAGTGGTCCCTCAATCAGAAAGTTGCGGAAGAGATTTTCTGAAAATGGGGCCAGCCTTGCTGTGATCTCTTTGCATCACCACCAATGCCAAATGCAGCAACTACTTTGCCCTGATCCCTACCATGGGGAAGTCATCCAGGGATGCACTTGTTCATGATTGGCCTGCGGGACTCCTCTATGCTTTCCCTCCAATTCCCCTGATTTCCAAGTTAATACAGAAAGCAAGTTTGTTGGAGACTATGATAATCCTGATTGCACCCTATTGGCTTAATCATATCTGGTTTCCCTTCCTGCAGCCTCATCTTCTGGATGAACCATGGATTCTGGACCCAGCTCCAGACCTTCTGATGCATCCATCGGGAATGTGACATCCCAGCCTAAACAACCTCAAATTGACAGCTTGGCTGCTCTTTCCTCCCCGGTAAAACATATTTTGTTGTCTTCCCATAAAAATTCTACATGAAGATTGCACAAGAGTAAATGGAATAGGTTTGTATTATGGGCGAGTGAAAATCAGATAGATCCTTTTTCTGTGCCATACATTCTATACTGGAATTCCTAGCAAAACCTTTTCATGAGGGTGCTGCTGCTTCTACTATTAGAGTCCAACTGGCAGCAATTTAAAATGTTCACGTGGGAGAAAATGGCTCTACGATTATGTTGCACAGACTATGTAAAGCCTTTTCAAAAGGAACAACAATTATTAGACCCCCATACAAAAACCCAACTCCTTCCTGGGAGCTGAATTTCATATTAACAAACATCACTTGTCCCCCCTTTGAACATTTGGCCACGTGATCTAAAGTTTCTGTCTTGGAAACACTCATTTTAGTGGCTATTACCTCAACCAGAAGAGTTTCAGAGTTGCAAGCCTTGTCTCAACCCCCCATCTTGCTTTTCATAAGGACAGTGTTTCTCTATGCACTAATCCTTCCTTTCTTCCAAAGGTTGTATCGGAAAGTAACCTAAACCAATCTACTGATCTGCCAGTTTTCTTCCTAAATTACCAAAACAAAAGTGACTACTCTTTGCATCTTCTGGATGTACATAGACAGTTACACTTTTACTTGTACAGAACTTCAGGATTTAGAAAATCGGATTATAGGTTCATAGGTAGGTACTAGGCTATCAGCCCAAGGGCCTACATAAGCCTAGCCAACAAGGTTCCCTGGCTTACGCCACCCAAGAAAATTATTTTCCTGTGCCACTGTCGAGCAGAGACACAGAAGTGATCCCCAGGGTGTATTTCCTATTTCCCATCCACTCATCAAGATTTTTCTTGAAGAGTGCTAATGAAGAACTTTGCTTGATATAGATGGGTAGCCTGTTCCAGAGTATGGGAAGTCTCTGGGACAAGAATCTATCCCTCCAGCATGCCCTGTTTATTGTGGTGACAAGGTTTAGGTCCCTAGAACGTGTAGCTCGGAGGGATTGGGATTTCTTTAGGTGTAACATGTCCAACAGCTCTGGGTTTGACATAGCTTTATATGTTAGGCAGAGATCACCTCAGAGTAGGTGATATGCTATGGAGTAAAGCTGGAGTTTTTTGAGGCGGTCAGTGTAGGGCATTTGTTTGAGGCCAGTAATCCTCTTTGTGAGGTACTTCTGTGGCCTTTCCAGCTGCTGCAGATGTCTTGTGAGGTACATTCCAAAAGGGGCGTTGTACTCTATAATGGGTCTAATGAGTGTCGAGTAGAGGGGAACAATGACCTCATTTTTCCTGGATGAGAAACCTTTTATGATGAGGTGTGCCACGTAGAAGGACTTCCTGACTACTGTGGCAATGTGACTATCAAAGGAGAGACTACTGTCCACCTGGCTCCCAAGGTCTCTTATCACGCATTTTATGTTAAATAGATTGCTGCCTATGTGGTATTTCATGGGTACAGAGTTTTTACCAAAGGGGATGACACTGCACTTTTTGGCATTGAGCTTGAGGCCATGGTTCTGACACCAGGTATCTGTCTCAGCGAGGCCCTTCTGTAGGATGTCCACATTATTTGGGGACTTGACTATGGCTCCTAGTTTGCAGTCATTTGTGAACTTCATTAGCCAGAGGCCTTCTGTGTTAGCCTGTACTTCAGAGAAGTAGATACCAAACAGGAGAGGTCCCAGGATGGAACCCTGTGGTACTCCACTTGTCACTGCTTTGAGGTCAGATTTGGAGTCTGCAATTTTTACAGTGTGGGTTCTGTCAGTGAGCCAGTTGTCAACCCATCTTGTGATGTAGGGATTTATAACTAGTTTAGTGAGTTTAGCTATAATTCCAGAATGGAGGATGATGTTGAAAGCCTTGGCGAGGTCAAGATAGGCTGTGTGAACCACCTTACCCTCATCTACGGCTTTGGTGACTGCCTCAAAGAATTCAATCAGGTTCAGGAGGCATGATCTGCCTTTCACAAACCTGAACTGGGTGGGATCCAGAGTTTGGAGGTTACCAATGTCTTTGTTTATGAGTTTCATGATGATACATTCCATGGCCTTGCAGACCAGGCTTGTCAGGCTAATAGGTCGATAGTTCCCGGGATCAGTGGTGGCTTCCCCTTTGTGGAGTGGGATAACTGTTGTGGTGCTCCATTCAGTAGGCACAAAGCCGGATGCAAGGCTATTATTGAACATGGTGCTTAAGTGGGGAGCCAGTTCGTTCTGAAGTTCGTGTAAAATGGAGCCTGGGATGCTGTCCGGTCCCATGGATGCTGTGTTTTTGGCTTTAGAGAGTGCAGCTTTTACCTGAGTAGTTGTGATTACAAGGACTCTGGATTCTTCCTGTATAGATATGGGCCCTTTAGGGGGTGAGAGGGGGGTAAAGTTAGCACTGAACCTATCTGCCAGGATGTTGGCAATATCAATTGGTTCTGTAATTTTCATGCCTTTGTGCTGTAACTCAAAGCAGATCTGGGTGTTGCCATTGAGATTCTTGATATAGCTATAGAATGCTTTGGGGTTGTTCTTGGAATTAGTGGCAATTTTGTTTTCATAGATAGCTTTGGAGGATCTTACAAGGGATCTCAGCTTCTTACTGAAGCTGACCAGGGAGCTCCTCCACTCATGGGATTTTACTCTCTTTTGCAACAGTTTCTTCCTTCTGTTGTACAGTTTGTTTATGGCAGGGGACCACCAGATTGGCTTCCTTTTTTTGGAGGATAGCGTCTTGGTTCTGTTTGGGATAGCACGATCCATGCACTCGTGTAAGTGCTTATAGAGTGCATTTGTGTAGGATTCAGCAGTTGTAACTGTATTGTCCATCTGCATGGGTGTCATGAAGTTTATCACTTCTGTCTTAAGAAGCATGAAGTTGGCTTTGGAGAAATTTTTTACTGTGGTTTCCTTAATGGGGGGGTGGGGGCGGGATGTGGATATCAAGGGTGATTAGCTTATGGTCGGATCGGACCAACAAGGAGTTGACTTTAGGTGTGGAACACCGGTCACTCATGTTGGTAATGACTAGGTCTAGGATATTGTTGCCCTGGTGGGGGTGTGGATAAGTTGATCCAGGGCATTGGAGCTTATGAATTCCAGAAAGTGTTGTGCTAAGGAGTTGGTACACGAGTAGTTTTCCCAGATGATGGTGGGGTAGTTGAAGTCGCCCATTATTAGGGTGTTTGGTTGAACCCTAATATTTTCCAGTACATCAAGAAAAGAGGAGTGGGAATCCTGAGCCATGGTGGGGGATCTGTAGCAAGCTACAATTTGGATTGCAGTTTTGCCCATAGTTAGTTGCACTTGGATAACCTCGGATGCATTATGCTGAGCAACTAGCCTGAAGGTGTGGATATCCTTAATGAATATGGACACACCTCTGCCTTTGGTGTTTCGGTCCAGGTTACATGGCCGAAAAGTGTGGTATGAGTTATAGTCTGGTAGTGCAGAGGTGCTCTCTAGAGTCTTGAAGCAGGTCTGAGTCACTGCACAGATATCGATGTTCTCCATTTTAAGGAGTCCCTCGAGTGAGTGCATTTTGAGATTTAGACTTCTAGCATTGAGTAGCATCCCCCTCAGTTTTTGCTTGCCTGTTCCTGTTATGGTGGTGAATTTGTTATTTGAACCTTGCCTAAAAAAGGCACTATAGGGGAGGCAAGAGCCTTAGCCAGTATCCGGAATCCCAGGGGCAACAGGTGCAGGCCATCTGTGGCAAAGCATCGTGGTCTGTCGACCATGTCATCCCAAGCAGACAGATACTGGATCCCCTTAGAATGACATCAGAAGCTTAGCCAATTGTTGAAGTCAATCATTTTGTCCTTGTACTGCGGTATCATTCTGGGTGATGACCAAATGCTACTCAGGGCTAGGGTCATACCTGCCTGGGCTACAAGATTGGAGAGGTCTTCCATCTCTCTTTTCATGTAGTCCAGGGAGGTACATCTCAGGTCATTTACACCAACATGGACAATGACAAAGTCATATTTGTACTTGTTGTGGAGTGACCTGAGTGGGTGGGTTATGTGGCGGATCCTGGCACCCGACAGGCAGCTGACAGTAACTTTCTCCTTGTTAAGCCTGGTGAGTGGGACATCAGTGTGCCTGACTATAGAGTCACCTATGGCTAGTGTGTTGGGTACATTGTTTTGCCTTATTGACTGTGGCTGAGTGGCACACTGAGTCTGTGGGCTATGTGTCATTTGGGTTGTGTTGGGGGATGGAGGTTGCTTGCGTTTCTGCTTTGGAGGTCTCTGTTGCTTAGACAGATTATTATTGAGAGCCTCAGCGAATGTTTTTGTGTTACAATGTGTGGATTTTGGTGGTGTAGATTTAGTGAGGCTATGTGATGAATGTGGTGCGGTGCAAATGTTTACCTTCTCCTCATGATTGTCAAGTTCAGTCTTGGTTGGAGAGAGCTTTACCTCCAGTTTGGCTAGATAAGTGCATCTCTCAC
Source organism: Protopterus annectens (assembly GCF_019279795.1). NCBI lineage: Eukaryota > Metazoa > Chordata > Ceratodontiformes > Protopteridae > Protopterus > Protopterus annectens. Next base: position 328,337,710 of record NC_056737.1, read on the forward strand.
AGGTTGTAGTGTTGGGTGATAGGAGGAGAGGGTTGTCTGTGTACATGAGGCAATTTCTACATTGCCTCAAGATGCCCATATTCATCAGATAGACAAGAGAGAACACTGGGGGCTGACTGTTGGACATGCCTGAATAAAAAACTATTTTCCTCTAGACAAGTGAGGAAAGTGAGTGCAAGAGCTGTCTTTCTCTAAGCAAGTGAGAAAAGTAAGTACAAAAACTGTTTTCCTCTAGGTAATGAGGCAGATTGAGTGCTATAGTAATTAGTAGCTTATTTAGTACAAGTTCTGAACAAGTGCTGAGCATGAATAAGCAAATTTAAGTGCTAAAACTAAGAATCTGTATCTGCACTAGACGAGTTACAGGACAGAAACAAGTGCAAATGCAGGCTTTCAAATCAGAAAGTTCAGCGAGATGGAAGAGATTGCCCAATCGGCCAGTAACTACAATTTCTGGGCCAGAACCACTCCTTATGTGGTAGACAGGTTACCTAGGGCTTACCACTCCCACTGATAAGCTAGAAGGCTTCCCTCCAACACAGAAAGGCTTGGGGGGGCTCAGAAGCTTGCATACAGTCCTGGATACAGCAACTCTGTATCTGGAACACTAGTTACAGGAAAGGTAGGAAACAGGCTTACAGTTTTTTTTTAACTCTTTATATCCTAGTCTGAAATTAGAAAAGGTCAACCATTCTCAAAGGTTACCCTATCTAGGTGGCTCACATTTTGTATATCTTATATCTACAGCTCTAAAAACAGGTCTCTTCCCTTTCCTGTTAAAGCACACTCCACTAGGTCGGTAGCTACATCTGCAGCTTTCCAAGCAAGGTTACCCTTAGACAATATCTGTGCTGCAGCTATGTGGGCAAAACCTCATACCTTTATTACTCATTACAAACTGGATTTGGCCTGCAGGAGTAGAGCCTCTTTTGGTTCTATGGTTCTAAGGAATATACTCCCATGAGCCACCAAAGAGTCAGGTTGCTTGGGACATGGTCTCACCAGTGAGAATAAAGGCGAGATTGACAGCAGCACATAAATTATGTACTTACTATAATGTTCCATGTGTGTGTTCATCTTGACCTTTATTCTCACAACCCACCCTCCATGCCCTTTCCAAAATTCCTAGGAGACCGAGTAGATATTGGGTTCATGGATCTTCATAGCCTTAGAAATGCTACCTTTGGCCCATTGATAAATATAGGTACTGTGTGTATTATTTCATATAAGTCAAGTTTTTGCTCACCTTATTTTTTTCTGGGTGGGCAAACAAGATCTGAGGAAGTTGGAGGACTGCATTATGGGTATGAAAAGATGCCCATGAGCTTTGCTGAAGACCTTGAGCTTTGGAAAATGCCAAGACAGATCCGACACATCAGTGAGAATAAAGGTCAAGATGGACAACACACATGGAACGTTATGGTAAGTGCATAACATCTTTTTGCTCCAGTGTCGCTGCTGTGCACCCAAATACAAGCATTACAATAAAATACTACTGCAACACAGAGTTGTCAACTTTGAAGGGAGATGTCCTGTCCTTAAAACTGAAAAGCATTTCCAAAGTGTACAGAAGAGCAGTTTCTTCCTTATGTAGACAGTTGCAAAAAAAAAAAAAAAAAGTAGTTACAGCTACACCACTGCTTCTGTTGTATGTAGTCTGAGAGGAACAGGCCACAGCTGCTCTTACACTTACTGCAATGGAATTAGATACAACAGGCAGTAGTTAGCCAGCAACACAACAGACAAACCTTATTAACTAGGCTTCAATGATTAATTCAATGAAAAAAGAATGTATTATGATGCCGGTAATGTTGATAATGACAGTACCATCCTCTTTCATATACATTCTCAGTTTCTTATTTGTCACTGGAGTGTGTCCCAGTATCCCTAGGTCTGATTTTATTAATGGGGTTTCCTTACATTTAACAAGCACTAAGGTGAAAGACATCCATCACCACCACATATCATAAATGTACAGTGCTCAGGTAACTGTGATAAACTGAATTATTTTTCTGCATGGGGGTATGATGTATGATCAATCAACTTGAAACATACCTCTCAACCGTACAGCTTTTTGCAGAATGTCCAGATGTTTGCCTCATATTTTTGGTCTGTTTTTCATAAATTTGTGGATTTTCTAACAAATTAGTGACAAATCATTAACACTTGAACTTAGAATACAATTGACAGATGTGAGTTTCAGACTTCATACCCTTCAGAAAATACATGCTAATGCAAAACCCATTATTCTACCAACTTTCTAAGTTTGTAAGAGCAATATTTAAAAATTGTCCCTGCTTTTGGGCCTTTGTCCCACTTTTATTTATGGCTTTGTCCAGATTTCTTGCTCAAAGAGGTTGAGAGGTAGGACTTGAAAACTGAATTATTTTTCTGCATGGGGGTATGATGTATGATCAATCAACTTGAAAAGTCCACCCTCACCTGTTCTGTTGCTCAACCCCAAGTTCTTATTGTCTGGACAATATTGACTACAGGACATGCAGAAACCACTCAGTACTTTTTTAATTTCCCAGCTGTGAATGCCTAAAAAACTAAATGAAAAGACTTACCCACAGACCTTTTTAGAAATACTATGCTAAAAGCAAAATACAGAGTGAGAATACAGAGTGCAGACAGGTGTATACAAATATCAGACATAAAACTTCAATATATGTGACATAAAATAACATCTTATATTGGGTCTTAAGTACATGAAAGTCATAATGAGTGTTTAAAATGTTGAAGTGTTTTCTTAAATGATTAGTAGCTCATATATATATATATATATATATATATGTATATAAATCACTTCAAACTCAAATGCTAGTAACTAGTGGAATTTTGTGCAGCTTAGGATTATATCTTATGTAGGAGGGCCAGTTTGAAGGAGATTGGAGACTGTAAAGTGGTGACCGGGGAAAGTGTAGTTAGGCTGCATAGGATGGTGGTTTGTAGGATGACGTTGGTGATCAAGAAGAGGAGGAGGAGTGTAAGGGCAGCACCAAGGATCAAATGGTGGAAATTGAAAAAGGGTAATTGTGAGGTAGAGTTCAGGGAAGAGTTAAGACAGGCACTGGGTGGCAGTGAAGAGTTACCAAATAGCTGGGTAACTACTGCAGAGCTAGTAAGGGTAAAAACTCTGTACACATGAACTACCACATAGGCAGCAATCTACTTAACACTGAATGCGTGATAAGAGACCTTGGGACTCAGGTGGACAGTAGTCTCTCCTTTGATAGTCACATCGCCACAGTAGTCAGGAAGTCCTTCTACGTGGCACACCTCATCATAAAAGGGTTCTCGTCCAGGAAAAAAGAGGTCATCGTTACCCTCTACTCATCACTCATTAGACCCATTATAGAGTACAAAGCCCCTTTTGGAATGTACCTCACAAGACATCTGCAGCAGCTGGAAAGGCCACGGAAGTACCTCACAAAGAGGATTACTGGACTCAAACAAATGCCCTACATTGACTGCCTCAAAAAACTCCAGCTTTACTCTGTAGCATATCGTCTACTCAGAGGTGATCTCTGCCTAACATATAAAGCTATGTCAAACCCAGAGCTGTTGGACATGCTACACCTAAAGAAATCCCAATCCCTCCAAGCTACACGCTCTAGGGACCTAAACCTTGTCACCACAACAAACAGGACATGCTGGAGGAATAGATTCCTATCCCAGAGACTTCCCATACTCTGGAACAGACTACCCATCTATGTCAAGCAAAGTTCTTCATTAGCACTCTTCAAGAAAAATCTTGATGAGTGGATGGGAAATAGGAAATACATCCCGGGGATCACTTCTGTGTCTCTGCTCGTCAGTGGCACAGGAAAATAACTTTCTTGGGTGGCGTAAACCAGGGAACCTTGTTGGCTAGGCTTGCATAGGCCCTTGGGCCGATAGCCTAGTACCTACCTATGAACCTATGAACCTATGAGATGGCTAGAAAGGTGCTTGGTATGACATCTGGACAGAGGAAGGATGACAAGGAGACATGGTGGTGGAATGAGGAAGTACAGGAGAGTATACAGAGAAAGTGGATGGCAAAGAAGAAGTGGGATTGTCAGAGAGATGAAGAAAGTAGACAAGAGTATAAAGAGATGAGGTGCATGGCAAAGAGAGAGGTGGCGAAAGCTAAGGATAAGGCATATGAAGAGTTGTACAAAGGTTTGGACACTAAGGAGGGAGAAAGGGACCTGTACCAATTGGCTAGACAGAGGGACTGAGCTAGTAAAGATGTGCAGCAAGTAAGAGTGATAAAGGATAATGAGGGAAACATACTCACAAGTGAGGAGAGTGTGTTGAGCAGATGGAAAGAGTACTTTGAGGGGTTGATGAATGAAAAGAATCAGAGGGAGAGAAGGTTGGATGATGTGGGGATAGTGAATCATGAAGTGCAATGGATTAGCAAGGATTAAGTAAGAATAGCTATGAAGAGGATGAAGAATGGAAAGGCTGTTGGTCCAGATGACATACCTGTGGAAGCATGGAGGTGTTTAGGTGAAATGGCAGGGGAGTTTCTAACCAGATTGTTTAATGAAATCTTGGAAAGTGAGAGGATGCCTGAGAAATGGAGAAAAAGTGTTTTGGTACTGATTTTTAAGAATAAGGGTGATGTGCAGAGTTGTAGTTAACTACAGAGGGATTAAATTGATCCGTCACAGCATGAAGTTATGGGAAAGAGTAGTGGAAGCTAGGTTAAGAAGGGACGTGATGATTAGTGATCAGCAGTATGGTTTCATGCTGGGAAAGAGCTCTACAGATGCGATGTTTGCTCTGAGAGTGTTGATGGAGAAGTACAGAGAAGGTCAGAAGGAGTTGCATTGTGTTTTTGTAGACTTAGAGAAAGCATATGACAGGGTGCCTAGAGAGAAGTTGTGGTATTGTATGAGGAAGTTGGGAGTGTCAGAGAAGTATGTAAGAGTGGTACAGGATATGTACAAGGGTAGTGTGACAGCGGTGAGGTCTGCAGTGGGAGTGACAGATGCGTTTAAGGTAGAGGTGGGATTACATCAAAGATCAACTCTGAGCCCTTTCTTATTTGCAATGGTGATGGACTAGTTGACAGATGGGATCAGACAGGAATCCCCGTGGACTATGATGTTTGCAGATGACATTGTGATCTGTAGTGAGAGTAGGGAACAGGCGGAGGAGACCCTGGAGAGATGGAGATATGCTCTAGAGAGAAGAGGAATGAAGGTCAGCAGGACTAAGACAGAATATATGTGTGTGAATGAGAGGGAGGATAGAGGAATGGTGAGGATGCAAGGAATAGAGGTGGCGAAGGTAGATGAGTTTAAATACTTGGGATCAATAGTTCAGAGTAATGGTGGGTGTGGAAGAGAGGTGAAGAAGAGAGTACAGGCAGGATGGAGTGGGTGGAGAAGAGTGTCAGGAGTGATTTGTGACAGACGGGTACCAATAAGAGTGAAAGGGAAGGTCTACAAAAGGGTAATGAGACCAGCTATGTTATATGGCTTGGAGACAGCGGCATTGACAAAAAGGCAGGAGTCAGAGCTTGACGTGGCAGAGTTGAAGATGTTAAGATTTGCGCTGGGTGTGATGAGGATGGACAGGATTAGGAATAAGTATATTAGAGGGTCAGCCCAGGTTGGAAGGTTTGGAGACAAAGCTAGAGAGGCAAGATTACGTTGGTTTGGACATGTGCTGAGGAGGGATGCTGAGTATATTTGGAAAAAGATGATAAGGATGAAGCTACCAGGTAACAGGAAAAGAGAAAGGCCTAAGATAAGGTTTATGGATGTGGTGAGAGAGGACATGCAGGTGGTTGGTGTGACAGAGCAAGATGCAGAGGACAGGAAGAAATGGAAACAGATGATCCACTGTGGCAACCCCTAACGGGAACAGCCGAAAGAGGAAGAAAGAAAGAAGCTCAGTAACTTCATTTGTATTTTGTCCTTAATAGTGCGCATTTATTGGTTACTAACTTAACTTGTCCTCTAATGTATTTGTGAAACATCGACTAATATTATAATCTTAACTGATTTAAGTAATGTGTAGTGCACTCTGGTTTTTGCTTTTCATGATATTTGCGAAAGAGAAATTAGGTTTTTATATGAATTGAAACTAAAACAAAAAAGGTATAATTTAACATATGATGAAGGATGGAGTGGGTGGAGAAGAGTGTCAGGAGTGATTTGTGACAGACGGGTACCAATAAGAGTGAAAGGGAAGGTCTACAAAAGGGTAATGAGACCAGCTATGTTATATGGCTTGCAGACAGTGGCATTGACAAAAAGGTAGGAGTCAGAGCTTGACGTGGCAGAGTTGAGACCATGAAGGAACTTGAAAGGAATGAGAATATAATTATAAAGCAGGCTGATAAGGGGGGAGCGGTGGTACTAATGAAACAGGAAGAATATGTGGACTCAGTGTATGCTTTTTTGAATGATGTAAATACTTTTAAAAAAAGTGATGCCTAATGATTTTAGGAAAATAATTTTTGATATAAATATGATAATTTATGACATGCAATTAAGTGGTGAGATTAACTTAGAACTATTTAATTTTTTATCTGTACCATGTCCACATATACCCCAAATTTATGGGATACCAAAGGTGCATAAATCTATTGATAAGCCTCCGATGAGACCTATAGTCTCAGGCGGAGGCTGGATCACGGAACCTTTGTCAGTATATTTGCAAAAGAGTCTCTCACAGTTTTTACAATTATGTCCCGGAGTAATTAAGGATACTACTGACTTTTTGTTAAAACTGAAAGCATAGCATGGTAATAGAGAAGTGAAAGATTTGCACTATATGTTTGTAACATTAGATATAACTTCATTGTTTACCGTCATACCGAATGCATATGACATTTCAGCCGTAAGTGAATTTTTAACTGCAGAGACAAATATGATGGCAATAGATGTGGAAAAAAAATTGTTCAATGCTACAAATAGTGTTGACAAAAAATGTTTTTTATTTTGAGGAGGAATTGTTCTTGCAGCAAACAGGTGTGGCCATGGGTACTCCTGTGGCCAATACCTATGCTAACTTTGTGCTTCATCAGTGGGAGAAAAAGTATAACCCCGGGATTCATGAAGCTCGGCGCAAGGCCAGCGTAAGGGCTGCGCCGGTGGTGCAGTGAATAGCTGGCGTAGTAGCGCCATATGCATAGTAATGAGAGTGCGCCGCAACCACAGACACGTGCGTAGTGTACGTGAGCGAGCCCAAGTAGGATGCGTCCGGAGGAGTGGCTAAGCCGGCAGGCGGTGAGCAACCTAATGTGCTGACTGCCACGGTCCGCCCATAATAGTAATGGCAGCATCCAGGGCCCGTGCAGAATGAAACGCACGTAGAGTATGCAACATAGTACCCGTCCCAACTAAACAGAAAAGCAAATACAACCCACGAAGCCCTAAGTGTACCCGTCCAAGGAGCAAAGGATACGCTTAAGACCGTGTTTGTCCCGCAATGCACCGTCAGTGGTCATACCCAGAGAAGGTGTACCGCAGCATGTCAGCGCGCCGCACCGACATAGGAGTAGCGACTAAGGTTACCACCTGTCCCACTTTGCGAGGGGCAGTCCCTCTATGGGCAGTTGTGTCCCGATAACAAATATTAAAAATGGCAAATGTGCTAAGATTGTAGGACATAATGATATCCCGTATTTAATGTAATGGTTGCATGAATTGGTTATTTCTGTAACTGAAATACCTAAATGTCACAAGAAACAGAATAAGCAACCAAACTGCCACAACAATAAGCTTTTATTTATGCAAACAAGTGAAGTTCTATGCTATATAGTGACCGTGGGTATGTGTCGGCCTGTAAAATCAGATGTGAGTCGAAAATATCCCACCTTGGCAACTGGAAAAGGTGGCAACCCCAGTAGCGACATGGGCATGGTCACCAGGGTTACCAGCTGTCCCAATTTGCCATGGACAGTCCCTCATTGGACAGTTGTGTCCCGGCAAAATTCGAAAAATGGCAAATGACCTGAGATTCCCTGCCAAAAATATTCCCATAATATACCTGTAATAGTAGCATAAAACACATATTTTGTATATGAAACACATACATGGCATAAGAAACTGAATATGGAACCCAAATGCTAACAGAATAAGCGTATATTATGGCAAACAAGTGAAGTTCTGTCAACTCCACTCGCTGTGGGTATGTGTTGTCCTGCAAAATCCGATGTTTCCACAAAACATGTCCCACTATGGGCATTGGAAAAGGTGTCAACCATAATGGTCACAAGCAGTAGTGAGAGTACATAGCCGGGTAGCTGTGTCGACATAACAACAGGAAGGAACCAAGATACCCTAAACACAGGCAAACATGTGCATAGCAACATATCCCACACACAGCAACGTCTCTGTCGCATACACAGGATGGCGATGTTTAAGTGTAATATCCAGAAGCAGAACCCATGCATGCAGATGTAATACACAATAGCCTCATTGTAGCATGTAAGTCCCACACATGTACACCTGTGCACCCAAACCAGCTAGCATCCTTGTGCAGCTATACACCTACACACAATGTGCATACCTGAAATGTGGCAAGAAGTTTGTGTTAGGCAGTGCCACGCGGGCAAATACGTACCCCACATGTCACCAACCCACCTCAGGTACAGATATGGAAATGGCTGCATGTGAATGTGTCTGCAGAATGTGTACATCCCGCATGTGGTATGTACCCGTCCAAACCATATAGGTTTGCACACGACACGGTGCACATAACTGTACACATGTGGACAAGTCGGGTTGTTGAACCACCGCATCGATGATTAGCTATGCAGAGAAGTCAAACACATATAGCGGAACATGTGCCTACCAAACAGGACGTCCTAACAGGGTGCTACAGGCAAAGAAGGGGAAGGTGGGACATCACATGTGGAGAGTAGCGTTGCCGGACGGCCAAATACACACGGTCAAGGTAAAGGACGGAACAACATGCATATGGCCGGATGGATGTTGTTAGAAAAATATATATAGAAACAGATATGAAGTGCCAGTTTAGAATCAAAATACTATATAATGCATTGAATTGTACCGCATAATATGGCAGTAGAAATGATCATGCATGTAATTGGTGAAGCTAAGCTGTAGTGTGATGGAATTCTGACCCTGGCAGTAACCAGTACAGCAGGCCTATGTCTCTCAGCATTAATTATCTGCTGGGTTACAGAAAAATAAATGTATGTACATGCATAACATCACCCCTTCCCTGAGGAGGATGGCCTTGTGAGCTCTATCGAAGATAAGAGTACAACTCCTTACCAGAGAGACAAAGGAACCTATTAAGAAATGAACTGACTACTGTATCGGAACAGTCCAGGGTCCTTGAAACAGCTACAATTACAGAAGGACACTGTAATTGACCAGGTGCCTTGCAAGGCTGTGTTATTCTCATGGGAAAACATTTTAAAAGCACGACCTCAGCACCCACGTATGTATAGACTATTGCGGACCATAGTGATGGAAATGCCCTGTGACTGACCACGTCAGTAAGGTGGGCAAAAGCTGATTGTAAACACTATATAAAGAAATTGCTTACTGTATAGAGTCAGACAAAACCCTCATACTTGGACTGTATATTATTTTGCCTGCCTGTGTACACTACTAAAACGTTGTGAACCCGAGCCTCCTGTGTTATTGACTGTCACTTAGAAAAGCCTACTGATTACTACAGTCTGGTTTTAACAACTTATTTGACATTGTGGTCCTTCTTAGCCGGAATTCCCTTGGTAAGCTACAGGTCAGAGTGCATGGGTGGTTAGACATCTGCGCAGGAGAATTTTCCTAAATGGTTCTTCTTGAATGAAAAGACCTCCGACTGAATTGTTGTGTGTAAAGAGGCTGTCCACTGTCTGATCTGTGGCTGAAAAGGAAAACTGGATCCCAAGAAGAAAACGTGCACTCATAAACAGGAGGCTCAGGTAAGGAGGGTTTGCCTCTTTGTCTCTATTGTAGATCAGGGACCAGACTACATTGTATTTCTGTTAACAGTTGTGATAGCAGGTCGAAGACCAATCCAAATAGTTTTAAATCTGGACATAGATCAGGGGAACACAGAGTAGAGTAAATAGTCATTGTAGACACTACAGTGGATACAGGGAAGGAGATACCACGTGGTACGAGAGAAGGGTTACGTAACAGTCGTGTAGAGGATATGGGAGATTAGTGCACAAACAGATCATGTGATCCGCGCTTGACGGGTGACGTGAAGTATATGCAATCGCAGAGAGCACATAATGTGAGATATTCTGCAAAATGGGGTAATAAATATGACATTGATGGTATATTAGACAAAATATCGTTACTGAAACATTGGATTCTCTAAAAATGTGATGCAGATGTTCTAGGGTAACCACCTGTCCCACTTTGTGACGGACAGTCCCTCTTTGGTCAGTTGTGTCCTGCAAACAAACCGAACAAATGGCAAATGTCCTGATATCTTAGGACAAAGATTTCTCAGATATCGTTTTAAATGGTAGCATAAAACAGTAATTTTGTATGTGGAACACCAAAATATCATAATAAACAGAATAAGCAACTGAAATGCTACAAGAATTGGTTGCTCTCCTGGCAAAAAGTGAATTGCTGTCCTATGTACTGGCCGTGGGTATGTTTTGCCCTGGCAAATTACATGCTCCTAACACTAATGTCCCACATTGTGCATTTGAAAAGGTGGCAGCCCTAAGATGTGCAGGCGACAAAACAGCGACAATTGGTTATCCGTCAAGCACATAGGTGGATTGAGGTAGTGAACTGAAGGAACAGAACACTAGAAATGCGAAAGCATCATACGTACACAAAGAAGATCATAATACAGTAGTAGCGACAGCCCCCCCACCCCCCTACCACCTCCGATACCACATCCAGGATATGAAGCGGGAGGGCAGGCTAGTCCCCACACGTTATCCTGTGGCAACAGAGGTATCACAACGACCAAATGTAAGAGAAGCTATTGAAACCACATCCCGAACTCGTGAACATACCTAGGGACACTCAAGTAAGAAGACAGTCAGTAGAACAGAGTGAGGATATCTGTCAATTAATTGAAGTACCGAACCCTCCTGCAGGACAGGAAGGCCACGACCCAACTCCCTTAGTGTATACACCGTGGACACCAGAAGATATCTGTAAAGTCACAGAGGGAATTCCATCTACAAAGTAATCGCTATTCACCATGCAATACCCCTGTATCTTCTGATCGAAAAGCAAAGGGGGAATGGCGGATGGTACAGGATTTACAAGCTGTAAATCATGTAATAATACCTAGGGTACCGATGGTGCCAGACCCACACACTATATTGAATGCTATGAACACGCCACAGAAGTATCTTACCGTGGTACATATAAGCTATGCTTCCTTTGCAATACCTATACATCCAGATAGTCCGTATTGTTTTGCATTTACATTCAGGGTAACAGATACAGCCATACCCGGCTATCGCAGGGATACTGTGAAAGTACAACGATATTCGCACAGGGGATGGCTAGCTACATTCTGGTGTTTACTCCACCCGGGCCAGTCAAATTCTACTTTATGTGGATGATATTCTGCTTATGCCCCTACCCAGCAGCAATGTATGGAAGATACAATAGCATTATTGAGATATTCAGCAGAACAGGGACATAAATTAAGCAAGCATAAATTGCAACTACAGAGAATACAGGTCAAGTACCTGGGATATGTGGTATCCCAGGAGGGTAGAACATTACATGACGATAGGAAGGCAGCAATTTCACAAGCACCCAAGCCAACTACCAAGAAGGGAATGATGTCCTTTCTGGGCCGACTAACATTTTTCAAAGCTGGTTACCAAACAATGCTTTGGAATCTGCTCTATTGTCTGCCTTAATCTTTAATACACCTATGGCAGCACAACATATACTACACTGATTCCAGTAGCAGAAACAGCTTTCTGCAGACTAAAATGATTGATAGCTTCAACATCTGTATTAGGTCTCCGAATAATCATAACGCATGTTGTCAGACTGTAGATCGTAAGCGGAGGTATATGCCGCCAGCCTTGATGCAACAGCATGGAAGTAAGCAACGCCCATAGCTTACTACTCATCGCAGTTGGACACTGTGGCATGGTCAGTGCCACATTGTGTACAGGCAGTTGTTGTAGCACCCATGGCAGTACAGGCCCCGCCTTAATGTTATTATTCCACCCTCTCACTGTGAGAATGTCTCATGCAGTTGCGATCATTCTGCTGCAAGAGAAGATAGCATTCCTGACCCGTGCTAGACATCTGTCTTGTTTGACCATACCCTGAGTCAACCTCATATGGTGATTGAACGTTGTACAACATTAAACCTATCAACGCCACGTCCGACACCTGTGTATGGCACACCACACAGTTGCCTATATGAAATGGATGAAATAACTCCACACAGACAGGATATCACTGATATACTCTTAGATGATGCAGAGGTGACAGTTTATGTGTACGGATCATGTAGACAGAGTCCTACAGGAACGAATCAAGTAGGTTATGCAGTAGTTATTGATAATGAGATTGTAGACGCCCAACCCCTGCAGCATAACGTGTGTGCTCATGCAGCAGAATAGATAGCTTTAACACGTGCTTGTACTCTATCGAAAAACTGATGTGTGGACATTCATACCGATAGTCAGTATGTTGTCTGTACAGTGTATGTTTATGAGCAGCAGTGGAAGAATAGGGGAATGATAACATCCACCGGTAAACCGATTAATCATGCGCAATTGATCTTGAATGCATTAGATTCCATTCAGTTATCCACTAAAGTAGCTAATTGTAAATGTGCAGCTCATACAAAGCAACAGGATAACAGTAGGAAAGGTAAGGCACGAGCTGATGCAGCTGCAAAACAAGCAGCCTCACAGTTTGAAAGTGTCTGTTTGAATGAGGAATGACAATCCTCAGACATTCTAGATGTAGAAATGTTACAAACAATGCAAACATCAACTACGAAAGCAGAAAAGCAGACGTGGGTATGACGAGGAGCAATCCTTGAAGACGGACTGTACATATCCACAGTGAGAAAGCCAATATTAACGTCTAATGTATTCAGATATGCGGCTTTGTTGAGCCATGGGTAGAGCCATGTCTCAACAGGGGATGGTACAGTTTGTTAACAGAATACCCTAACATACGGAATTAGGAACCACATACAAACATCATGAGCAGCGTGTCACATTTGCAGTAGACATCATGCACAGGGAGCATTTAAACCGAAGGGAGTGAGTTTACCTACACCACCATAACCGCTCCGCACTATTTGTATGGAGTTCATACATCTGAATAAATGTGAATGGAAGAAATACTGTTTAGTGATTACATATATATAATCAAAATGGGTAGAAGCATTCCCAACCATGAATCCTGATGCAGCAGCAGTGGCAAAGGTGCCAGTAAAATAAAGTATCCGTAGATCTGGCATACTGTAAAGAAGCTACAGTGACAATAGAACACATTTAGTGAACCAGACAATCACGCAACCTGGGGCATTACTTTGTATTTCCATGAATATAAATTGCATGTACAACCCACAGTCCGCCGGACTGCTGGCGCCGTACAATGGGATCCCGAGAAATAAGTAGAGGAGGTTGGTGGGTGACACCCAGACGAGTTTCATTTGCTGTCTACCTCTAGCATTGCTGAGCATGACAACAGTTCCAAATGTAAAGTGTTTCACCCCCTCGAAGTAGTATGTGGAATGGCATATCATGTGCCAGAGTGGAAAGCTGTCATGCCTGCAGAGCTGGAGGTGGATGGCTCATTAGCAGGTGACATGAGAGGATTGTTAACCAATAACACTGTTTTGCAGTTAAAGTCTTTACAGATAAAGAGCAAGCAAAGCCGGACGATAGCTGACACCAGTATCCTGTGTGTATGTCACTGTTATCCAAAGAAGATAATTGCCATGTGGAATGTGTGAAGGTCTGTACCAGGTACTGTTGGCAACGCCTACTGCAGTAAAGTTTGTGGAGAGGTCGTCCTGGGTTCACCTCACAGTTTTCAAACCGGTAAAGGATATCAAGTCTGATTTACATCTTGTAGCTGATATACCATACAGACTGAATCACCCAGGCCAGACTGTATAACAATACAAAGCAACCCCAAAGACATTTGGTTTACTGTCTTACTGATCATACACCTATTAACCATGTTTGTGTTTACTTTACATTTTCTGGGACCATACCTGCATATAACTACACGGATACAAATAGTGATACGTGATGAACTGGCCACAGAGTGGCTTCCAAACTTCAACACATACCTAGGCATGACGCGGGTGCATGTACAGACTATGAACATTTTAAATTGCTGTGTTTGTACTGCCATACCTACATCATATGGAGGACTTCCGATGTATGTTGTCCCCTTGGGGATAGATTGAGACTTGTGAATATTTACACTTTGATACAGGTTCTGTGAGATCACAGGACAAAGTGGCACTGTACTTACCTGTTACACAAAAAGTAATTGTTTGTTGTCATAAACATGATACAGTTCAAGTTGGTGGGAGTATTTGTAACATAACTGTGTCTTACAAATGTCATATAACAGCCAAAGATCACAGTACTACTTGTAGCACCATTCATGATCTGTATTAAAGCTTCATGAGAACAACGTGGAAGGATGTGCAGAAACATCCTGAATTGTATAAACAGTCCTCTGTTATAGACAGGAAAATGTTACATGCAGAGGTAACCCGCATCAGTAGTAAAGAAGAATATTGTTATTTTGTTTGTGGGAATAAAGCATATCAATGGTTACCTGAGAATTGGTCCAGCAGTTGTTATTTGGGTTATCTGGCTCCAGTCACATGACATACTGCACAATTGCCTCTGGGTACGAAACGAACTATAACACATATAGCTCGAAGAACTGGGAACACAGTCGAGAAACCTACTAATCCAGTGGGTGAAATGGAAGCTGTGCTGAAAATCCAGTCTTCTGCAAGAGATAAAGGAATATCGATTCATATGGACTTGAGTGACAGTGCCATAACCTGGCCTGGAACACTCCCAGCGTGTGGAGTAGTGAAATCAATCAGGGAACACAGGAAGTTGTCAAAACCTGTCGGAGGAATGATCAATGTGACTTTTCGCTCTTGAACTTGTGACTGATGAACTGGATGCAATGAGAACTGTTGTGTCACAAAATGTAATAGCGCACGACTGCACCCTGGCAGCGAGAATTGGTACGTGCGCGCTTATCAAAGAAGACCGCTGTGTCCAAGTACCACATAATAAGACCAAAATCAACGCCCACCTAGAGGTAATACAGCAGGTGTCATCCATGGCGGAACCAGGCCCAAACCCACTGACGAACCATTTCCACAAACCATTTGGTGGATGGGGTTCAGTCATACTGAATATCTTGATTGCCATTTGTGTTGTTCTGCTCATATTGGGAGCATGTGTCTGTTATGGATACTTTGCATGTAAGTATTACTTAGGGACTCTGTCGACGATCTGTAACCGAGACTATGTATCAAGACCTGTAGTGGTATTTGTCAATACAAAATGAAATCCTTTCTGAAATGTACAACAAATTACTTGCCTAGTTAAACGCTCCAGAGAGGAAGAGGCTAGGGAATGAAATAATGTTGTATATGTTTCTGGATAGAATAGAAGCAATCAAAGGAGGGAGAATGTTAGCAAAATATATATTTAAACATATATATGACGTGCTAGTTTAGAAGCAAATAGTGTATAATGCATATTATTCTATTTTACAATATGGCAGTAGAGCTTATCATGCATGTAATTGCCTGTAGTGTAGCTGCAGTGTGATTGAACCCTGACCCTGGCAGTAACCAGTGCAGCAGGTGTATGTCATTCAGCATTAGTCATCTGCTGGGTTAGAGAATAATAAATGTATGTACAGGTATATCTGTCATCCTTCCACTGAGGAGGATGGCCTTGTGAGCTCTATCTAACACAGAGTACAGCTGCTCACCAGAGAGACAAAGGAACCTAGTAGGAAATGAAGTGACGACGGATCTGAACAGTGTTGGAACCGTGACAGAGCAGAATTTACCAAGTACATTCTAATTGACTATGTGGCTCGCAAGGCTGTGCTATCCTCATGGGAAAACATTTAATAAGCATTACCTTAGCACTGTTGTAGGAATACAATATTGTGGACTATAGTGATGTAAATGCCCTGTGACTGACCACATCATTAATGTGTGCAAAAGATGATTGTAAACACAATACTCATACAGCTGTTACATGTATAGAGTAAAACAAAACTCTAAACTTGTACTGCATAGTTATTTGCCTCCTGCTGCACAGTAGTAAAACGTTGTTAATCTCAGCTTCCTGTGTTATTGACTGTCATTTTGAAAAGACGAATGAGTGTTACAGTTTGATTTAAACAACGTAATTGACAGATGTGTATGTTCTAGCATGGGAATAGGTCAAGCCAACCATCACAATCACCATGTGTACCACATACAAACAGCCAGTAACACGCAGTAGTAGTGCATGAAGGCATACACGACTGTGGGAATAGTACAGGACATATGGCACGTGCCAAGTGCAGATGCATGACACAAACCCCAGGATGGGTGTCCCTGCAAAGAGGAACATGTGCCAACCACACCTCCCACAGATGTACCGCAATAAAAACACATGCCAAACACACAGAAACACTACCGTCCAACACACGACTGCAACGGAGCCTGGTCAAACACCAACATGAAGCATGCACAAACAGGGACTTGTGTAATTGTTGCCTTAACACCCCCCCCATAGGCCAAAGAAGAATAGAATGGACATATGCATGTAATGTTGTGAAGGATGTGTGGTAGTCCTCAGTATCACAGTGTTAGGGACACAGATACACTGTCATCAACTGTGACGTATGTGCACTGTAGACAGCATACCTGCAAGTAATACAGAGGACAATCATGTGCCACAGAAATATACACTTGAGAAAGAGGATAGGGGATAGACAAGTGTAAATGTGACAAACTATGAATATAGGTTCATACGTCCATAGGTACAGGGTAGGCCATCGTCCCAGGTTCAGCCATAACCCTACACCATAGTTAGGATGACTTTGCCAACCTTCTGTGCTTGAGATAAAATACTTATGATATTGCTGTACCTCTGTCAAGCAGTGATAATGATGTAATCCCTGGCCTATACCTGCAATTCCCCATCCAATGGACAACATACCCGCGAACAAGGCTAGGAAGGATCTCTGTCTCACATGTACTGTGATGTAGATCCACAGCATTGTGAGTGTCTGGGTGATATATGTGTCACTCAACACATCCCATTAATGACCGTGACAAGGTTCATGTCACCTGCCCTTGTGTTTCTGAGGGATGCAGATACAGTAGGTGAAGCATACACATGACATATGGGTTGACATGGCCTCGTATGTCAGGCACAGGTCAACACTAAACAACAGGTATGTGACTGAATGGGGCAGGAGTCCTACAAGTGGGGCAGCATTACACAAAATGATGTCATCCTGCATCTGTACGACAATTAACCTATGAGGCCTTCCCAGCTGCTGTAGGTGTATGGACAGATACACTCTGAATGGGGCAATGTAGTAAATCATAGGTGTAACACGTAATGGGTACAAGGAGACAATGACCTACCCTGATGTAGATGTGAATCCCTGCACAAACAGGTGGGCAATGTAGAAGTCCCACGGAACCACGATAGCAACGTGTGTGTTGAACGAATGGTGACCGACAAACTCTGTCCCCTGATCCCTGGTAATCACCCCTGTGCTCAGTGGACAGCCACCTATATGCTGGACAGGGGTTACCTAGTACTCCTCGACAGGTATGATGTTGCATTACTTAGCATTTAGCTGTGGGACATGTCCCTGACAGCAGATATGCATATCTGGGAGGCCCCTTTGAAGGATATCTGTGTCAGATGTCCGTCCCACTATGGCACCTGTTTTGCAGTCATCTACAAACAATGTTGCCCATAACACCCTGTGTGTGCCTGTACTGTGGAAATGTAGATGTATGAGAGGAGTGGACCCAGGGAAGGGCCCCATGGGACACCGCGTGTGACAGGCAGTAGGTCTGACATGCTGCCAGCAACTATGACCGTGGGTTGTGTCACATAGACAGTTTACAACACATTCTGTGATGTACGTGTTCACATCCCAGCCAATGGGTTTATCAATGATACCTGAGGGGGGTAATGTGATGAAGGCCTTTGCCAGGTCGAGGTAGGCTGTATGGACTGCAAGACCCCCATCAATGGCCTCGTGACTGTCCCAAAATGTCAACCATGCTTTAAAGGCATGAACCGACCCTGAACAAGACAAACCGTGTTGGATGCAAAGTATGCATGTCCCCTATGCGTTCATGTACGAGCCGCAGTATGATCCCTCCCATGTCTTTGCAGATAGGTCTCCTCATGGTAATGGGACAGTAATAACCAGGGTCAGTGGAGGCATTGGCCCTGTGACATGGGACTACAGTTGCCATGCGACACAACCT
Organism: Protopterus annectens; assembly: GCF_019279795.1. Lineage (NCBI taxonomy): Eukaryota > Metazoa > Chordata > Ceratodontiformes > Protopteridae > Protopterus > Protopterus annectens. The sequence continues at coordinate 328,356,175 of NC_056737.1, forward strand.
GGGTACGTTACCTGAGGTGAGGCTACAAAGAAATAGCTGTCCTAACTGTGGGTCTAATTCCTCAATGAGATAGTGGAGTACACAGTCGGGTCACCAGCTGGTCTCATGGATGCTATGTCCACTACCCTGGAGAGAGCATGTCCCACCCATGTCACAGAACATTTGGGGACCACAAACCGCTGGTACAGACATCTCCTCATGTGGGGGGAGGGTGTGGAGATGTCCTCACCGAACTTGTCAGCCCGTATTTTGGCAATGTGTGTATGTTGAGTAAACTCCACCTCTTTGTGAACCCAGTCAGAGCATATGTGGGAGTGACCTCCCAGGTGTCGAGCATAGCAAATGAAGGTGGTATGATTGTCAGCCAGGTCCATGTAGGTATATCTGTGGAATGTGCCCATGACCATGGCATGACAGTGTGTAACTCTACACATATGATGACCAAGGGTGTCATACCTCACAGGGTGTCTGCTCCGCCTTGTAGTAGCCACCTCCTCTTGTTGTACAGCCTGTGTATGGCTGGGGTACACCACACTGGATGCCTGGCATTGGTACAATGAACCACAGTTGGGTAAGGGAATGCCTGGTTCATGCAGTCCTGTAGGTACTGGTAGACGGCATATGTGATTGATGCAGTGGCTGCAGTACTGTCGACCACTGGCTCAGGCTCCTTAAAGGAGACCACAGTAGTGTGCAGAATTGTGAAGTCTGCCTCTGAGCAAGCAATGTGTATGGTAACTGGCAACACTCACAGCAACGGATGCCAATAGCAGAAGCCATTGTCCAAATAACATAGATTAACTTCGCATGACAATATGTATTATCATACATGTATTGACACGTGTCTGCTAATTACAATTGCAAATGGCCGGTAAGACCGGTCTAAAGTTCCCGTGATGTACCTAGTCTGGAGGTGTTGTTCCGACAATAAAGTGGCGATACCTCCCAACCGTGACCTCTGGGGATTAATTAAAGTGGTTGTTAACCTGCAACATTGCATGTACACCATTGGGTTCTGGTGTCGGAAAACATGGTTCCTGTAGCACTACACAGTATGGGTAGTCAAGCAGACATCCGCGATTGTTGAACACACAGCATCAGTGAAACCCACTGCTCACAAGGACACAGTCCGACAAGCTCTACACTTTACATATGCACAGTGGTGTCCATTGTAGGACCCAAAAATTCATTAAAGGACAGCGTGCCCGCTTCTTTCATCACCTACGTGAACTCATTGTCGTCACCACGTTACAGGTACACATATGCACCGCAAGCGTGTTTAATGTTGATGATAGCTGTCCATGAAATGCAGCACATATGCACAGAAATACCCAGGGTACCGGTCCATAGAACTGCGCCCACATCACAGTCCCGCACATGAAGGATGTGTAATGGGTACTGTCGACTGTTGCAGTCAAGGGATTCTGGGTATGTAGAATCTGGGCTCGGTGTTGTTTCGCAGCCAATCCTTTGTCCCGCCCCGTGGGAGGGATGTGTGCGTAGCACCTGCCTTACTCTCCGCTAATAATGCAAACCATCCACCGGAGAATGCTAAATGCAGGTGTGAAATGTGTACAGCCCTATACTAGTGTCCAGTAGGCAATTCTCATGGATGGACAACCATACGGCCAAGATGGCACCCACAACTGCAAACCCGGGAAATTACACAGCCGCTGTAAGGCATAACACAGGAAATACACATAGGGACTACAGTTGACATTCCACATACAAAGTTGGACCGCCGTGCCAACACCGCGCACACAGCACTGAATCTGCCAGCAACAGAATGAGGAGCACCCGCTACCATACAGCGGAACAGATGTGCGACCTGTGGAACACATACTAATGGCACACCCACAACGCCAAGTAGGATATGTAAACTATGGCTCCCACCTATGAAGACAACATGGTTAAATGAATACATAGGTGATCAACATGTTTCGTGGTGTTATGTTGAAAATACAGTGACGGATATGTCCTATTGGGATGTCTGAGGTTTATATGAAGCAGTTGCTAACCAGCATCTTTGGATGTATGACATTTGTTCACAGTACTAAATCACCTGGTTACGTAGCACCATGTAGAATGGGTAGTCAAACAGACCTCCGCGATTGGGGAACATACAGCAGCAGTGAAAAGCACTGGCCAGTTGGACACAGTCCAGCAACATCTAACTTGACATATGCACATTGGTGTCCATTGAAGGACCCAAAAATACATTGTCACAGAACCCACTCCAGGCGTGTCCGAACAACACACGATGATATAGCCATGACTACGGCACAGTTAGACATATGCACCACCAGCGTGTTAAGGTTGCTGACAAGAGTCCATGAAATGCAGGACATATGAACATAAATACCCAGATCGACGTGTCCATACATGTGCATCCACATCCCAATCCCGCACGCATGAAGGATGTGTAATGGGTACTGTCGAGGGTTGCAGCCATGGGATTTTGGGTATGCATAAATGGGGCTCTGTGTTGTTTGGCAGATAATCCATTCTCCCGCCCCGTGGGAGGGATGTGGGCGTAGTACCTGCCTTACTCCCTACGAATAATGCAAAGCATCCACCGGAGAATGGTAAATGCAGGCGTGAAAAGTGTACAGCCCTATACCAGTGTCCAGTAGGCAATTCACATGGATGGACAAGCATCTGAACAAGAATGCGCCCGTAACTGCATACCCGGTGGAATTACACAGCCGCAGTAAGGCATTACACAGGTAATACACATAGGGACTACACTTGACATTCCCCATACAAATAACACAGAGACCCAGATGAGAAGGTCCAAAGCAAAACTGAGGTACTGTAGAAACAGCGGTGACCACTCAGAGCCCACCAGGAATTAGATGCAGTCACCATAGTTTATTGTAGCGCTTCGCCTGCTTCATAAGCAGACTTCTTCAGAATACATACAATGCAGTTAAATGTACTACATTTAAAACCCTTAATTGGGCAGTAAATAAGATGTGCTAAGTATTCATTAAATGCCTTAAAGGCAAACAAGCTAAAAAGTCTACTCGAGTCACAGATTGCACACAGTGAGTAAATCAGACATTGCTTCAACATGTACATTCTTCCGCGAAAATAATACTATATGTATTAATATGAAAGAAGACCCAACATAATGTTTTCCAAGTGTCTGAGTGTATAATTACATATATATGTTCTAGGATTGTGCCAATACATTAATAGACGTAGAGACACCTAGTAATCTAAATGAACCCTAATATATAGAGATAAACACTATGATTATGACTAATGTAAAATATATCAATGGAATGTAAAGATTACAAACGTGGTAAAGTAAATATTCATTTACAAGGTTAGTTGAATAAAGCAATTCAGACATCCTTGTCAAAATACTAAAACAAGGCCAGCCAGGTGCTCTGTCTCACATGTACTGGGATGTTGTTCCACAGCATAGTGAGTGTCTGGGTGATGAATGTGTCCCACCAGCACATTCTATTAATGACAGTGCCAAGGTGTACGTCACCTGCCCTTGTGATTCTGAGGGATCTAGATTCTTTAGGTGAAGCATAGTCATCAAATCTGGGTTCGACCTGGCCTTGGATGCCAGGCACAGGTCACCTCTGGGCAAGTGGTATGCGACGGAATAGGGATGGAACCCTTTCAGTTGGTCAGCATAACACATATTCCTGAGACCCTGCATCCGTTTGTGGATGAACTGTCGGGCCTTCCAGCTGCTGCAGGTGTTGGGTCACAGACATTCTGAACGGGCATTGTACTCAATCATAGGTGTAACACGAATGAGTACAAGGAGACAATGACCTACCCTGATCTACATGTGAATCCCTGCACAAACAGGTGGGCAATGTAGAAGTCCCAACGAACCATGATAGCAACGTGTGTGTTGAACGAATGGTGACCGACAACCCCTGTCCCCTGATCCCTGGTAATCACCCCTGCGCTCAGTGGACTGCCACCCATATGCTGGACAGGGGTGTCCTAGTACTCCTCGACAGGTATGATGTTGCATTACCTTGCATTTAGCTGTAGGCCATGTCCCTGACAGCAGATATGCATATCTGGGAGGCTCCTTTGAAGGATATCCGTGTCAGATGTCCGTCCCACTATGGCACCTGTTTCGCAGTCATCTACAAACAATGTCGCCCATAACACCCCTGTGTGTGCCTGTACTGTGGAAATGTAGATGTATAAGAGGAGTGGACCCAGGGAAGAGCCCCATGGGACACCGCCTGCGACAGGCAGTAGGTCCGACATGCTGCCAGCAACTATGACCGCGTGGCCGTGTCACATAGTTAGTTTACAACCCATCCTGCGATGTACGTGTTCACATCCAAGCCGATGGGTTTATCAATGATACCTGAGGGGGTGATGTTGAAGGCCTTTGCTAGGTCGAGGTAGGCTGTATGGACTGCAAGACCCCATCAATGGCCTCGGTGACTGTCGCAAAAACGCCAAACATGCTTTAAACGCATGAACCGCCTGACCAAGCCAAACCGTGTTGGATGCAAAGTATGCAGGTCCCCTATGCCTTCATCTACGAGCCGCAGTATGATCCCTTCCCATGTCTTTGCAGATAGGTCTCCTCATGGTAATGGGACAGTAATAACCAGGGTCACTGGAGGCATTGGCCCTGTGACGGAACCACAGTCGCCGGCGACACAACCCGGCACGCTACCCGAGGTGAGGCTACAAACAAACAGCTGTCCTAACTGTGGGTCTAATTCCTCAATGAGATCGTGGAGTACACAGTCGGGTCACCAGCTGGTCCCATGGATGCTATGTTCACTACCCTGGAGAGAGCATGTCCCACCCGGCGCCACAGAACATTTGGGGACCACAACCCGCCAGTACAGACATCTCGCCATTTGGGCGGGAGGGTGTGTAGATGTCCTCACCGAACCTGTCAGCCCGTATTTTGGCAATGTGTGTATGTTGAGTAAACTCCACATCATCGTGAACCCAGTCAGAGCATATGTGGGAGTGACCTGGCAGGTGTCCAGCATAGCAAATGAAGGCTGTATGATTGTCAGCCAGGTTCATGTAGATATATCTGTGGACCATGTCATGACAGCCTGTAGCTCTACACATATAATGACCAAGGGTGTCATACCTCACAAGGTGTCTGCTCCGCCTTGTAGTAGCCACCTCCTCTCGCTGTACAGCTTGTGTATGGCTGGGGTACACCACACTGGATGCTTGGCATTGGTACAATGAACCACAGTTGGGTAAGGGAATGCCTGATCCATGCAGTCCTGTAGGTACCGGTAGACGGCATATGTAAGTGATGCAGTGGCTGCAGTACTGTTGACCACTGGCTCAGGGTCCTTAAAGGAGACCACAGTAGTGTTCAGATTTGTGAATTCTGCCTTTGAGAAAGCCATGTGTATGGTAACCGGCAACACCCACAGCAATGGATGTCAATAGCAGAAGCCATTGTCCAAATAACATAGATTAACTTCGGCATGACAATATGTATTATCATACATGTATTGACACGTGTCTGCTAATCACACTTGCAAATGGCCGGTAAGACCGGGCTAAAGTGCCCGTGATTAACCTAGTCTGGAGGTGTCGCTCCGACAATAAAGTGGCGATACTTCCCAACCGGGACCTCTGGGGATTAATTAAAGCGGTTGTTAACCTGCAACATTGGATGTACAACATTTGGTTCCGTCTCGAAAACATGGTTTCCGTAGCACTACACACTATGGGTAGTCAAGCAGACATCCGCGATTGGTGAACACACAGCAGCAGTCAAACCCACTGGCCACAAGGACACAGTCCGACAAGCTCTACACTTTACATATGCACAGTGGTGTCCATTGTAGGACCCAAAAATTTCATTCATTGAATGCCTGCTAGCTTCCTGCATCACCCACGTGAACTCATTGTCGTCACCACGTCACAGCTACACATATGCACCGCAAGCGTGTTCAATGTTGATGATAGCTGTCCATGAAATGCAGCACATATGCACAGAAATACCCAGGGTACCGAGTCCATAGAGGTGCGTCCACATCATAGTCCCGCACACATGAAGGATGTGTGATGGGTAGTGTCGACTGTTGCACTCAAGGGATCCTGGGTATGTAGAAACAGGGCCGGTGTCATTTGGCAGGTAATCCTTTGTCCCGCCTGGTAGGGATGTGGGCGTAGCACCTGCCTTACTCCCCACTAATAATGCAAAGCATCCACCGGAGAATGGTAAATGCAGGTGTGAAATGTGTACAGCCCTATACCAGTGTCCAGTAGGCAATTCCCATGGATGGACAAGCGTACGACCAAGATGGCACCCACAACTGTAAACCCAGTGGAACTACACAGCCGCAGTAAGGCATAACACAGCAAATATACATAGGGACTACAGTTGACATTCCCCATACAAAGTTGGACCGCCATGCAAACACCGGGCATACAGCACTCAATCTGTCAGCAACAAAATGGGGGAGCACTCGCTACCATACTGTGGAACAGATGGGCGACCTGTGGAACACAAACTAATGGCACACCAACAACGTCAACTGGGATATGTAAACTATGGCGTTCCCACCTATGAAGAAAACATGCTTCAATGAAGACATAGGGGATCTACATGTTCCGGTGGTGTTATGTTGAAAATACAGTGACGGATATGTCCTATTGGGACGTCTGAGGTTTATTTGAAGCAGTTGCTAACCTGCATCTTTGGATGTACACCATTTGTTCACAGCTCTAAATCACCTGGTTACGTAGCACCATGAAGAATGGGTAGTCAAACAGACATCCGCGATTGGGGAACATACAGCAGCAGTCAAAAGCACTGGCCAGTTGGACACAGTCCAGCAACATCTAACTTTACATATGCACATTGGTGTCCATTGAAGGACCCAAACATACCTTCTCACAGAACTCACTCCAGACGTTTCTGAACAACAGACGATGCTATAGCCGTGGCTACAGCACAGTTAGACATATGCACCACCAGCGTGTTTAAGGTTGATGACAAGTGTCCATGAAACGCAGGACATATGAACATAAATACCCAGATCGACGTGTCCATACATGTGCGTCCACATCCCAGTCCCGCACGCATGAAGGATGTGTAATGGGTACTGTCGAGGGTTGCAGCCATGGGATCTTGGGTATGCAGAAATGGGGCTTTGTGTTGTCTGGCAGATAATCCGTTGTCCTGCCCCGTGTGAGGGATGTGGGCATAGTACCTGCCTTACTCCCCACTAATAATGCAAAGCATCCACCGTAGAATGCTAAATGCAGGTGTGAAATGTGTACAGCCCTTTACCAGTGTCCAGTAGGCAATTCACATGGATGGACAAGCGTATGACCAAGATGGCACCCATAACTGCAAACCCGGTGGAATTACACTGCCGCAGTAAGGCATTACACAGGTAATACACATAGGGACTACACTTGACATTCCCCATACAAAAAACACAGACAACCAGCTGAGAAAGTCCAAAGCAAAAGTGAGGTACTGTAGACACTGTCAGTGACCACTCAGAGCCCACCAGGAATTAAATGCAGTCACCATAGTTTATTGAAGCTCTTTTTGTCTGCTTCATAAGCAGACTTATTCAGAATACATACAATGCAGTCCAACCTACTACATTTAAAACCCTTAATTGGTCAGTAAATTAGATGTGCTAAGTATTAATTAAATGCCTTAAAGGCAAACAAGCAAAAAAACTTTACTTGGGTTACAGATTACACACAGTGAGTAAATCAGACATTGCTTCAAAAGGTACATTCTTCATAGAAAAATAAATATATATGTATATATATGAAAGAAGAACCAACATAATGTTTTCAAAATGTCTGAGTGTTTAAGCTACATATATATGTTCTAGGGATTGTGCCAATATATTAAAAGAACTACAGACACCTAGTAATATCAATGAACCATAATATATAGAGATAAACCGTATGATTATGACTAATGTAAAATATATCAATGAAATGTAAAGATGCACAATGTGGTAAAGTAAATATTCATTTAGAAGGTTAGTTAAATAAATCAATTCAGACATCCTTGTCAAAATACTAACACAAGGCCAGCGAGGTGCTCGGCCTCACATGTACTGGGATGTTGTTCCACAGCATAGTGAGTGTCTGGGTGATGAATCTGTCCCACCAGCACGTTCTATTAATGACAGTGTCAAGGTGTACGTCACCTGCTCTTGTGGTTCTGAGGGATCTAGCTTCTTTAGGTGAAGCATAGTCATCATATCTGGGTTCGACATGGCCTTGTATGCCAGGCACAGGTCACCTCTGGGCAAGTGGTATGCGACTGAATAGAGCTGTAATCCTTTCAGTCGGTCAGCATAACACATATTCCTGAGACCCTGCATCTGTTTGTCGATGAACTGTTGGGGCCTTTCCAGCTGCTGCAGGTGTCGGGTCAGATACATTCTGAACGGGGCATTGTACCCAATCATAGGTGTAATGAGTGATGGGTACAAGGGGACAATGTCCTCCCCTGATCTAGATGTGAATCCCTCCATGATGAGGTGGGCAATGTTGAAGGTCTACCTAACTACGTTAGCAACGTGTGTGTCGAACGAACGGTTACCAACAACCCGGTCCCCAGATCCCTGGTAACTCCCTCTGTGCTCAGTGGATTGCCACCTATATGGTAGCTAGGGTAACCTTGTTCTTCCCGAAGGGTATGACTATGCATTTCCCGGCATTTAGCTGTAGGCCATGTCTCTGGCACCACTTATCCACATCTGTGAGGCCCTTCTGAAGGATATCTGTGTCAGATGTGTGTCCGACTATGGCACCCAGTTTGCAGTCATCTGCAAACATTGTCAGCCATAACCCCCCTGTGTTTGCTTGTACTTTGGAAATGTAGATGCTGAAAAATAGTGGACCCAGGACTGAGCCCCGTGGGACACCACCTGTGACTCGCTGTGAGTATGACATGGCGGCAGCAACTATGACCGTGGGTTCTGTGACTTAGCCAGTTTGCAACCCATCTGGCGATGTATGTATTTACATTCAAGCTGACGGGTTTATCAATGATACCTGAGGGGGGTATTGTGTCGAAGGCCTTTGCCAGGCTGAGGTAGGCTGTATGGACTGCTTTACCCTCATCAATGGCCTTGGTGACTGATCCTAAAAAGTCAAACACGTTTAAAAGGCATGATCTGCCTTTGACCAAGCCAAACTGGGTTGGATCCAAAGTATGCAAGTCCCCTATGTCTTTATCTATGCGTTCCATTATGATCCTTCTCCATGGCTTTGCAGATAAGGCTTGTCAAGCTAATGGGATGGTAATTACCAGGGTCAGTGGAGGCACCATCCTTGTGAAGTGTGACTACAGTCGCCTTGTGCCACTACTTGGGTACGTATCCTGAGGTGAGGCTAAGATTAAACAGCTGTCCTAACTGTGGGTTTAATTCCCCATAGAGTTCATGGAGTACACAGCTGGGACACCATCTGGTCCCATGGATGCTGTGTTTACTGCCTTGGAGAGAGCATTTCCCACCTGTGCGTTACAGATGTTCCAGGATCTACAATCCTGTGGTATAGATATCTCTCCATGTGGGGGGAGGGGGGTAGAAGTTAGCACCGAACCTGTCAGCCAGTATGTTGGCAATGTGTGTAGGTTCAGTCATCTTCACATCATTCTGAACCCAGTCTGAGCATATCTGGGAGTGTCCTCCCAGGTGTCAAACATAGCTAAAGAAGGCCTTATGATTGTCTGTTGAGTCCTTGTTAATTTCTCTGTTGAATTTCCCCTGGATGATTTCATGACAGCTTGTAGTTCTTCACATATAATGAGCAAGGGTGTCTTACCTTACAAGTATTCCGCTTTATCTTGTAGTAGCTACCTCCTGTCATTGTAGAGCTTGTTCATGGCTGGGGTCCACCACACTGGATGCTTGGCTTTGGTACAAAGAGTCTCAGTTTTGTATGGGATTGCCTGATCCATGCAGTCCTGTAGGTGCTGGTGGAAGGCATATGTACGTGATTCAGCGGTCTGAGTAATGTTTACCACTGGCTCAGGGGCCTTAAAGGAGACCACAGTAGTGTTCAGAAGTGTGAATTCGGCTTTTGAGAAAGGCATATGTATGGTAACCGGCACCACTGTACACATGGAACATCATAGCAATAAACCACGGCCGGATGTGGGTAATGCTGGACATACCCACGGCAGACGTGGCGCGTTCCCGAGTCCGATGCCCGAGGGACCACACACATAGCCGGCCTTAGGCATAGGCCAACTAGGCAGCCGCCTAGGGCGCTCTACTCGGGGCACCTTTCCAGACTTTATTTGGTGTAGGTAGACCAGGAGGGGGGTAGCGGGTGATGTTGTGGTGGCACCATGGAGTCCTTCTGCCTAGGGCACCACTTAACCTAAGGCCAGTCTTGCCGTAAATACAGCAGTACCCACACCCAGACGCGGGTCATTGCTAGTATGCCATATCATCTATGGAAACAAACCATATATTCCCAGACATAATGGCACAGCATAATGCCTGTCCGCCGCCCAAACGCAGACATACGGCACCCATGGCGGTGCGGACGCATTCGCGAGATGTCCGCTACTAATGTCGACACTGTCTCGCCTGTGAAACAAAGTCAACATAGCGATTCAATACTAAACAGCGACGGAGAGCCCGATGTCCCCGCTGTTGAGTTGTTCAACCTGTTCCGCCATGTTAAATGTGTGTAGCAGAGCGAACCGCCCAAACTAAGCAACGGACATGTCTGTGGCTCAGTGAAAGCCGCCACGCAATGTTAAACCCATGTAATATAGCGACACAGGTTATACATACCGAGGGTTAGTAATGGAAATAGGTCCGCTCGACCAGACCGTGGTGCAATTAATAGTGCAATTAATATAACAAGATCTACAACGGGTACACCGCCAATCACGCACACGGTTATGAATAATGGGGGACATGGTATCATAGACACGGACAAACCGTGCCCATGTGACTCATCTAACATTCAGACACGGTCAGGGCAGTTCCGCACACTGGGCGGACAAGACCAAACCCAAAGCACCACAGGAACACCCTGACAATCAAGGCCTGTATGCGAGGGGATATAAGCACCTGTGATCTGAACATCCCTGCGGTCACGACATATGCATCCTGGGCCATGAGCGAGGGAATAAGGAATGTTTAACATGTAGTACCGCACCTTTCCCAGCAGGAGAATGGATGCCTGTGACGCGCGTGGAGTGCGGGGGTGGGGGATATGTAAATGTAGCTAAGTACCATGGGTATGCATATTAATGACACCAACAGCTAACGGTAGTGGTCACAGTAACCGCAAACGTGAATGCAGTCCCGCTTGAATTACGACTATAGAACATATACATGTGAACGCACGTACGCGCCCATGCTGCAAAGACTGTTACATGTATAAAGGTGTAAGTGCGTTCTGCACACGTCGTCAACCGGATCAGAGATATGTTACCGGAATAGTCACAACTAACACACACCACGTAACCACACAGACCCAGTAAACATATATAAACAGAATACGGATATGCATGTGCGCCAGAACCCACAATTAGGAAATGCGAAAAGTGCAGCGTGTGATCCACTCAAGCAGGGAAGGTTAAGGATGTGTCCTCCACGTCAACCAGACATGTCTCAAAAATGTTAGCCTCTGAAAGTATGGAATCGGGCAATGCCATGTAAAGTACCGTTAGAAATAGTGAGAAACACACGCTATGTGATGAGACAAACATAGACTGTGGATAGAATAACGTATGTGTTAGTAGTATGGATTGATGACGGTTATGCATCAGTAACCCGACCCAGTTGTCAGAAGGTGCCCCGTACGAATTCATGCTCAGTTGGCTCACACTTGTTGACCGGCTAGGCTAGCTGGATATATGTCCAGTGTCAGCAGAGGCCCGTGGAGAAATTCTCCACACACAATAATAGCACAACATACCAAAGTACTCATATATGTAACCAAAGAAGAACAACAATAGAAAGTGTCGTGAAAGGACTGGTTACACACAGATCCCAGACGACAGACAGATATATGGCCAGTGGAAGCACGTCACAATTATGGGATCAGGTCCCTAAAGTAGCAAGAAGGTCACACATGACACGCCAGCGAATTGCCAGATAGACACTGGTCAATGTAACACACAGCAAGAGTAAGGGCCAACCAGCCGTACACCCTGCCAGAACCTGTACAGTGGAAAGGTATGGCATGGTAATTGATGTGTGTACACAGGTCATCCACAGACAGTAACAAAGAAAGGTATGAAACGAGGGGTTCACATGTATACATCTACACACAGCAGTCCGACGGCCCGTATATATGACGCATGGACATAGATTTGTCACTTGAAAACAAGATGTAAACAGCTACAGTTTATTCCATTTCATATTGATATAGTTATAATACAGTCATATTCATATGTAACATTGTGACTCATTTACATTCATAATTATAAAATATATGCTTAAATTGTACTCATTGATTCCATGCTTTGGAATCGTAATGCTACAATTATACACATTGATATACAATATCATGATCAACACACTACATTCTAAGGTTTACTCACAACAATTATCAACTATGTTTCAATATACTGATTGTATTGACCAATATTGTATTTATATTAACACAATGTTGTCGTATTATTGTTTCCATTAAGTAATGTATGCAACACTGATTTCTATATGTCACGTTATCATCAAGACTTGGAGCACTGTCCACTTAACTATGAGCAGGTTTATTGATTAATTGACTTTAAACTGACTCTGAAGGAAGTGTATAAGGGACGACTATGTAATGTATTTCATACTCCGACGATGCCCCATGTTAGTGGGTGAAAGAGCTCAGTATCTTTGACTGTGGAGTGTATCGTTTTTGTCATTGTCTGTTTTGGCCGATATATGTTCAAGAATGTCTTTTATGAAGATGAGCAGGACTCAAGGTTTGCTGTATTTCCGCTTACTGGCACGTGGATATAGATAGGCCAAGTAATACATAATATGGGTAGTCAAGCAGACATCCGCGATTGGGGAACATACAGCGGCAGTCAAAACCACTGGCCAGATGGTGACAGTCCAACACGTTCTACACTGTACATATGCACATCGGTGTCCATTGTAGGACTCCAAAATTGTTCCGTTCGCAATATCGACCAGCTGCGATCGACCCAGACAGAGTGACAGCCGTGACTACGGCACAGCTAGACATATGCACCACCAGCGTGTTTAAGGTTGATGATAACTGTCCATGAAATGCAGGACATATGAACAGAAATCCCCAGATTGTCGTGTCCATAGAAGTGCGTCCACATCCCAGTCCCGCACACATGACGGATGTGTAATGGGTACCGTGGAGGGTTGCAGCCATGGGATCCTGGGTATGCAAAAATGGGGCTCGGTGTTGTTTGGCAGATAATCCGTTGTCCCGCCCCGTGGGAGGGCTGTGGGTATAGCACGTGCCTTACTCCCCAGTAATGATGCAAAGCATCCACTGGATAATGGTAAAAGCAGGTGTGAAATGTGTACAGCCCTATATCAGTGTCCAGTAGGCAATTCCCATGGATGGACAAGTGTACGACCAAGATGGCACCTATAACTGGAAACCTGGTGGAATTACACAGCTGCAGTAAGGCATAACACAGGAAATACAGATAGGGACTACAGTAGACACTCCCCAGACAAAGTCAGACCGCCGCGTAATACCGCATACAGCAGTCGATCTGCCAGCAACAACATGAGGATCACTCGCTTCCATACTGCGGAACAAATGGGCGACCTGTGGAACACATACTAATGGCACACTAACAACTTCAACTAGGAAGGTCATACGATGTTTCAACACTAGCGTTCCCGCATATAATCTAACATCCTTCAATTAATAAATAGGGTATACATGTTCTGGCTGTGTTATATTGACAATACAGTGGCGATATGTCCTACTGGGCCTTCTGAGGATTACTTAAAGCAGTTGCCAACCTGCAGCATTACATCAATACCATTTGGGTTAATCGTAGTAGAACATGGGTTTCGTAGCACAACATAATATGTGTATTCAAACACACATCCGCGATTGGGGAACATACAGCAGCGGTCACAACCACTGGCCAGATGGACACAGTCCAACATGTTCTACATTTTACATATGCACATTTGTGTCCATTGTAGGACCCAGAAATTTATCCTTTGCAACACCAACCGGGTGCGAGCGGAAGACCAAGATGAACTACAGCCGTGACTACGGCACAGCGACATATATGCACCGCCAGCGTGTTCAAGGTTGATGACAACTGTCCATGAAATGCGGGACATATGCACAGAAATCCACAGATTGTCGAGTCCACAGATGTGCGTCAACATCCCATTCCCGCACACATGGAGGATTTGCAATGGGTACTGTCGAGGGTTGCAGCCATGGGATCGTGGGTATGCAGAAATGGGTGTTGGAGATGATTGGCAGATGATCCATTGAGGGATGTGGGTACAGAACATGCCTTACCCCCCAGCAATAATGACAATCATCCACCGGAGAATGCTACATGCAGCTGTGAAATGGGTACAGCCCTACACCAGTGTCCAGTAGGCATTTCCCAAGGATGGACACACGTACGGACAAGATGGCACCCATAATAGCAAACCTGGTGGAATCACACAGCTGTAGTAAGGCATAACACAGGAAATACAGATGGAAACAACCGTAGACACACCCCATAGAAATCTATCCTGCCGCATTAATCCCGCACACAGCAACCAAGCTGCTAGCAAGTATATGGGGATCACCCGCTTCCACTCCGGAACATACGGGCGACCTGTGGAACACATATTAATGGCACACCAACAACGTCAACTATGAAGGTCATAGTATGGTTAAACTATGGCGTTCCCACCCATAAATAACATCCTTTCATGAATAAATAGGTTCTACATGTACCAGCTGTGTTATAATGACAATACAGTGGCGGATAGTTCACAATGGGACCTCTGAGGATTACTTAAAGCAGTTGCCAACCTGCAGTACTACAGTAACACCATATGGGTTAATTGTGGAAGGACACGGGTTCCGTAGCACTACATAATATGGGTAGGCAAACAGACATCCGCGACTGGGGAACATACAGCGCAGTCAAACCCACTGGCGAATGGACACAGTCCAACATGTTCTACACTTTACATATGCACATCGGTGTCCATTGTAGGACCCAAAATTTCTCCTTACGTGTTGGCAACAGGCTGCATCGTGGTGACCCAGAAGAGGTGACAGCCGTGACTACGCACAGGTAGATATATGCACCACAAGCGTGTTCAAGGGTGATGACAAGTGTCCATGAAATGCAGGACATATGAATAGGACTCCCCAGGTTGCTGCGCCCATAGACGCATGCTCACATCCCATTCCCGCACACATGAAGGATGTGCAATGGGTACTGTCGAGGGTTGCAGACATGGGATCGTGGGTATGCAAAATGGGTCTCGTGTGGATTGGCAGATGATTCGTTGTCCCGCCTGTGAGGGACGGGCATGGCATATGCTACTCCGCACTAATAATGCCAATCATCCACCGAAATGCAGAATGCAGCTGTGAAATGTGTACAGCCCTATACTAGTGTCCAGTAGGCAGTTCCCATGGATGGACAAACGACGGCCAAGATGGCACCCATAGCTGCAAACCTGGGGGAATCCCACAGCTGTTGCAAGGCATAACCCAGGAAATACAGATAGGGACTACAGTAGACACTCCCCATACAAAGCCAGACCGCTGGGCAGATACCGCGCACACAGCACTCAATCTGCCAGCACATAAATGGGGATCACACGCCCATACAGCGGAACAGATGGGTGACCTGTGGAAACATACCAATGGCACAATATCAACGCCAGCTGGGAAAGACATACGATGGTCAAACTATGATGCTCCCACCAATGAAAGACATCCTTCAGTGAATTAATAGGATTGATGTCAATTGACCATGGAAAACACCCAATCAACAATAAAGACTCGCTGGCACCCTATGGCCACAAACCATGTCACACATAGGTAGATGGAACAGTCAACTTAAACATTTTGTCCACGACAGGTCACATATGGTATCCAAAGGTTCTTCATAGACATGTATGCTTATCACCAGAGGCCCCGTGAGACTTACACATAACATGGAAGCATCCAGGCTTTAAATATCCACCCTTACACTTCCATTTGTCACTTTCTATGCGAACAATGAACATGTAGCCACAGCATAGAAAGCACAGACGCACTGCTAACGACACACACACATGTCAACATCTCAGAAAGCATCCTATGAACACACGTATTACATGATATTGTACTATGAAATAATAGTCCACAACACAAGTTCTTTTAATTTTAAACAGTTTATTAAAACATGCAACGTTGTAACTACTTCAGAAAAAAGCAAATTCTAAAAATGTTCACAATCAACAATGTGAGTTTTAACGAGTTCTTAAATCTCACATTGTTGATTGTGAACAGTTTTAGAATTTGCTTTTTTCCGAAGAAGTTGTGAAAGCAACGAAAACGTTGCATGTTTTAATAAACTGTTTAAACGTTAAGAAGACTTGTGTTGTGTCGAACTACGGGGACTATTCTTGCCGCAGGTTGCTGGTTTGTTTGTTTTTCACGGTTTTGCAGTTTTTCCGTATTCCGTAGTATGATATTGTACTATGTCGTATCCTCACCAATCGATGACCTAACAATGTATATGGAAGATATGCATAGCATATCACTGTAATACAACGGTACAGAACTGACAGAGTGGACAAATGTATGTTAACCCTACATCTGTATCTACACTACATTCCTGTTACGGGTGTTTGCTCCACCTGCCTCTCAAAAGATGCCTCAGCAGTTATCCATCGGTCAGCCCTGGTGTGTGGCCAACCCTCCACCTACTAATCTATCTACATCCGCATTCTTCAGCATAGCTGAGGAGGTCCCTCCTGTGGTGTTATAATCTAGACGTCGTAAACACCGAATGTAGACGATGCCTTGTGATGTGCCCATAGTCGTCAGAGGCATACGCCAATCCTGCGGCTGCCCAGGGCCGCCTAGTAGGGCCACCTGTCTAGTAGGCGTGTCACGAGGTATACCAAGATGGGTGCACCATGTGTTGTGGTGGCGGCGCCATGTAGCCCCACAGCCTAGGGCAGCGGACGATGTAAGGCCGCTGCCGTCGCAGGGTAGTACAGTCTGCAGGTATGTTCAGACGCGCCCATGTAACAGCGTCCACAAGGATACCCATAGTGGCGACAGCTGCACACATGGCTATAGCGGACACACACACGCCATGCATACAGCACAGTTAGACATACACACACCATAAATAGGCAAGTACACACAAGGTGTATGTCGTGGTATGGGTACAGTGTCAGGACAGCAAGGATAGCTGTCTGCCACGTAATCCAGCAGATGTCTATGAGGTGTTCTGGAATACGGACGGTGCATGGACAATGTGTGGATATGCAACGCATCACAGTTATATGTGTCAGCCGCAAATATGCGATACATGGGGAAGACAGCTGTCCATGGTAGAGCAGCGGTACGCCCACAACATAGGTACATAGATATACAAAGAAAGAGATACAGACGGACACATCCGCAGGCCCGGCCAGTGTAATGTACACAGCAGCACCCCACCACACCATAGTAGGGTGCACGTGGAGAACACGCCACGGAGGTCGCCGACCAGAAAAAGCACACAAGCAGTACACGAAGCTGCATCCCGCCATCCACAAACACAAGGATGGCGCCAGGTTATGGCTGTTCCAGAAAACCTCAAAGCCATACCGTATGAACCCATGCAGCTGGGAGCCTGGACACACACACACATGTGGCACGATGATGATTGACCACACCCCACATACCCAACCGCACAAACGCATAACACAGGTATGGTATGCCACGTGGACCACCGAGTACAGCACCAGCAGAGGCACATGTACAGGTGGGTGGCAACAACCGTACAGGAATGGCTGCTGGTAGGCACGGTATGTGTTTTGAAGCGCCTAAAAGCATGTTCATCCGCAGAGGCAGCTGGAAACGCACAAACACACACACACACGGAAGGTCCGGGAGCGAACCTACGCCTATCTACATGAATTCACTACAGTATGAAGCATTTACAGAACGCTACCGAAGTTTACTGAGCACAGCGCTGTCAGAGGCATACTTCTAGGCTGGTGACATCACCCGCAAGACAATAGCTGGCAATAGCCAAGGTATGTGTTGCAAAGCATCTAAAAGCATGTTCATTCGCAGAGGCAGCTGGAAACACACACACACACACACATGGAAGGGCCGAGAGACGAACCTACGCCTATCTACATGAACTCACTACAGTATGAAGCCTTTACAGAACGCGCTACCGAGTTTACTGAGCACAGCGCTGTCAGAGGCATACTTCTAGGCTGGTGACATCAACCACAAGACAATAGCTGGCAATAGCGCTGCCTAAAAGCATGTTCATCCGCAGAGGCAGCTGGAAACACACACACACACACACACGGAAGGGCCGGAAGCCGAACCTACACCTATCTACATGAACTCACTACAGTATGAAGCATTTACAGAACGCGCTACCGAGTTTACTGAGCACAGCGCTGTCAGAGGCATACTTCTAGGCTGGTGACATCACCCGCAAGACAATAGCTGGCAATAGCCAAGGTATGTGTTCTAAAAGCATGTTCATCCGCAGAGGCAGCTGGAAACACACACACACACACACACACAGAAGGGCCGGGAGCCGAACCTACGCCTATCTACATGAACTCACTACAGTATGAAGCATTTACAGAACGCTACCGAAGTTTACTGAGCACAGCGCTGTCAGAGGCATACTTCTAGGCTGGTGACATCACCAAGAAGACAATAGCTGGCAATAGCCAAGGTATGTGTTGCTAAGCCGCCTAAAAGCATGTTCATTCGCAGGAGCAGCTGGTAACACACACACACACACACACACACACACACACACGGAAGGGCCGGAGCCGAACCTACGCCTATCTACATGAACTCACTACAGTATGAAGCATTTACAGAACGCTACCGAAGTTTACTGAGCACAGCTGTCAGAGGCATACTTCTAGGCTGGTGACATCACCCGAAGACAATAGCTGGCAATAGCCAAGGTATGTGTTAAGCCGCCTAAAAGCATGTTCATTCGCAGAGGCAGCTGGAAACACACACACACACACACACACACACACACACACACGGAAGGGCCGGAAGCCAAACCTACGCCTATCTACATGAACTCACTACAGTATGAAGCATTTACAGAACGCGCTACCAAGTTTACTGAGCAGAGCGCTGTCAGAGGCATACTTCTAGGCTGGTGACATCACCCGCAAGACAATAGCTGGCAATAGCCAAGGTATGTGTTGGCCGCCTAAAAGCATGTTCATTCACAGAGGCAGCTGGAAACACACACACACACACACACACACACACACACACACACACACGGAAGGGCCGGGAGCCGAACCTACGCCTATCTACATGAACTCACTACAGTATGAAGCATTTACAGAACGCGCTACCGAGTTTACTGAGCACAGCTGTCAGAGGCATACTTCTAGGCTGGTGACATCACCCAGAAGACAATAGCTGGCAATAGCCAAGGTATGTGTTATGGCGCCTAAAAGCATGTTCATTCGCAGAGGCAGCTGGAAACACACACACACACACACACACACACACACACACACACACACACACACACAGAAGGGCCGGGCAACGAACCTACGCCCATCTACATGAACTCACTACAGTATGAAGCATTTACAGAACGCACTACCGAGTTTACTGAGCAGAGCGCTGTCAGGAGGCATACCCCTACGTGGGTGGTATCATCTGCAGAGGCAATGCGCCCGATCGGGAATTATGACAGAGTTCGCAGTCACGCAGTCTGTTACCATCCCAAGGCCGCCGTACAGTAACACGTTAGTGCTGCAGTTGGGAATACCAAGTAACTACTGATCAGTACATCACGACAGGAATACGGGATGCACCGCATGACAGTTCACCCTATGAGAGGGCATCCAGCGTGCAGGATGTAGGCAACCAATGTGGCATGACAGCCACACATGTGTCACCTGTATGGTCACCATATCTATGCAGAATGCCATTGGCCATGGCTACACGCATAGTAGCAGACATCGGTGACTGTCGTGTGTACCCCGGCGGTGTACTGGCCATGCCTCCCACACCTAGCTGTTGCAAAGGGGAGACAGTCATGCTCACGGGTATCAACGCAGTCGCGGTGTGCACTGTACTGTGTGTCTATCTACACAGCTGCTTACTGGGCATGCTCAGACACTTAGACGCGGCACAGAGCAGACATGCATACACATGGTGCGACGGCATGGGTGGCGGAATGTGGACCGTCGTGTGTGTCCAGCCACACAACAGCAACCTGGCCATGCCACAGACGTGGCCGCTATGGCGGGATACAGGCATGCACCCGGGGTATAACTGCAGTCGGGCGCGGTGTGCACTGTGCTGTGTGTCTATCTACACAGCTGCCTACTGGGCATGCTCAGACACTTAGACTCGGCACAGAGCAGACATGCATACACATGGTGCGACGGCATGGGTGGCGGAATGTGGAAGCCGTGTGTCCAGCCACACAACAGCAACCCGCCATGCCACAGACATGGCCGTTGCAGCGGGGAATATCTAGGTGCAATTAACCATGGGTAGGACTGGCCTACAGTTTGTTGCATGCTACAGACAACCCTCCCAAACACAGGATACCTGCACAGACGTCCTGAGGACACTGGTGAGTGTGCATGCTCTCACAACAGCACCGTATTGGGTGACATGAACCACCCATACATAGACTGGGAACATTACCCATGGCACAACACCCTACGCCACCGGTCCCAGGTGTTCTCACACCTGGCCACTGTTAAACAGCCATGCACCATACACACTAGGGGGGGATGTCTAACAGTTCTGCCCATCACACATGGTGAGGATATGCCCCACACAGGATGTACAGCCCTCAATGGTGATGCCAGACCATATAGTGGATCCACTGGTCATCCACATCCTGCACCCAACACCAGCATGGGGACCTAAGTGATGACCTCTCCACAACAAACCACACACATCATACGACCAGTGTGGTACCCTACAAGTCCTCCATGCCAGTGTTGAACACAGGCCAGACTGCCAACCGCCTTACGAATGCCTTCTCTGAGCACCCCATGCATGTCTGCACCAGGCAAACATGATAACATCAGGACCTTGTCCACCACAGGTAGGCACATGGTGTGGTGGACCCCAGCCACTGACAAGCTGTACATCAACAGTTGGAGCTAATACATGACAGAGCAATGTCAGTACCAGGGAAACCATCTCCCATTCATACCGCGTCACCATACGGCCACACATACAATCATCCACGGCCGCTTGTGGGAGTGGTACTGCAGAGGGCACATGAGACAACCATAGGGCCTTCCCTAACTGTGGTAAGGACATGGTTGGGGGCGCACAGACTTGGCCGGAAATGGTCCAGAATGGTACAACGGTCACTGCACCCACAGACATTGTCAACAAACCAGCGGACATGTTCCATGCATACATCCACCCCCCCCCAAGAGGGGACATATCCATCCCACCAGAGTGTAGCCTCCAAAACATCTCATATGGCCTGGAGTGATCTCATATCTCTATGGCGGTTGACACAGCACCAATGGGCACCGATGGTGTCCCTGGCTGTGTGCTACCCATCCTCATTGAGGCCCTCGACCCACACATGAGGCCACTGTGTCATGTTAGCCTTACTATGGGCTATGTCCCCGATGGATGGCATATGGCATCTGTGGTCCCACTATGCCAGGGTAGTGCTCTTCTGGACTGTAGACAGCCACACCCTATCAGCTTGACAAGCCTTGTCTGCAAAGCTGTGGGAGGTCCATACAGGTGCCCATGGATACAGACAGCGGTGTACAGCCAATACCAGAACATACCCACAACAACATAGTCAAGGGTGGATCCTGCCTCCCGAACCTGCTCGTCCTGTCTGGAGTGGTCACCAAGGCCATTGATGGGGATACGCTGGTTTGCACACAGTACCATGACCTGGTGGGAGCGTTCAGAGTACACTCCACATGGGACTCATGGAAAGGCTTGCCAGCGTACATGTGGGGACATATGTCACCCGATGGTTCTCAGAAAGGTTGGAGGTCACACCACACAGGGTTGGTGTTCCTGGTGCCGTGTCACACTCATATCTGGTCTCCAGTGGAGGCCCACAGGGCTCAGCCCTGGGCCCCTGCCATACGGCATTCGACCTTCAAATGTGCATGCAATCATAGGGGATTGTGGCAGACAAGGTATGCAGATGACTACACACCGCCACCATACCCAACACCCCATGTGACACGGACATCCACCTAGGGCGAATAGACATGGATAACTGGTGCCAGAGCCATGGCCTGCTGCTACATGCCAGAGAAGGTGCAGACCTACCCAGTGTGAAGGACATGTTCGCCCAATGTAACATGTAGGTGGTAAGCCATTCAAAATGGTGGACATGTTCATGGAAATGGGTACCACACCTGTCGGTAACCTCTGTCAACACACACAATGGCAATGTGTGTGTGAAGACATTCCACTGTGGCCACCTGGTCTGGAAGGAATCGCATCCACATCAGGGGTGTTCATTGTACCCTGTACACATCACACACCAGAGCAATGACTGCGACGATGGCACATCTGGCCTGTACCTAAGCTGACACCTGCAGCACTCGGAAGGACCACAAACGTTCCACAACGCAGGGATGACGGTGCTAGGACATGTGTCACAAGCTGCACGACCAAGGGGACTCCAGCTGCATACCTTCCCAGCACATCTGCTCTGTGGTGATCTGTGCCTGGCATACACGGCCATGTCCGACCTGGGTGACATGGGCATATTCCACCTCCTAGGCTCCAGGCAAACACGGGCACAGAAGCGACTGTCAGACACCTCACCACAAAGATGAGTGGGACGTGCTGGGGGAACAGGGTCAACGGCCAGAGACCCCCTACGACACGGAGAGGAGTGCCAGCCCATGTTAAGGAAAGGCCCTGACTGCCTTTGTCCAGGAGTAATCATGATGTGTGGATGTGTGAACATAGTTATGCGCCAGGCATCATCCGTGTGTCAGTGCTGGACGAGGGACTGGGGACTGATGCATGTGGCATCCCCATCCTAAGGGGTGTTAGCAGCCACACACAGTCATGCTAGGTCTACACATGTCGTAGGGCACATAGCCTGGTATGTACATGTGCGCCTATGTACCTATGTAGGGGTCCATGCCGGTTGCGGGTACCTGTACTATGCTGATGTTGCCAGACATGCCTGTGGGTACCCCATGACTACACGTGGGGAACTAATAACAGTGCTCCCAGTAGGCACATGCAAGTACACCATCATTGTCATACGGGTTAACTGAACCAACATGGTGCTACACATGTAACCACCACGCATACTGTGTACACAGATCAATGAATGCTGCACCTGCCCTACATGGTATGTCTGCTGCATGATGTCAGTGCACAACCCACATCACATACACACCTGTCACCAGCCATACACACACACCACAACATACACATCACGTACTATGCGGACACAGGTATCACATACACCTCTCACTATCATGTCCACCCTGTGCATCAGAATATGTTTGCATAACCGTGCACCGATGGTGTAGCTCACAGTTCTGTGGCAGAGACTTCATCATATGCACAGGGTGATGTGTGCCACAGGCATGGGCTGTACCAATGGATGACATCATGTGTGTGTGTAAGGGCCTGTGCATTGACTGGGCATGACTGTGTAGATTGCATGTGGATGTGGTGGAGCCCTACAGTTGTGTTTGCTGTGTGTGGGTTTGTGTGTACACGGTTCAGTCATCTGTGATGCCTACACGGGGTATGCTTGACAGCCCCAGACTGTACAGTGCAGGTGTTACGGCTCACTGTGTCCACCTGCGGCGACGTGACCCGCGCCTGCCTGGGGTCGCACGGGCACTACCGGGTGGAGGTACAGACTGTCCACTCTCCGATGTCACATGTCCGCTGGAAACGTGCCCACGCCGGGGCTGTCCAGGGCCACGTCCACGTGGCCTGCTGTGTCCTGGTGTGGTTGGTGTAGTAGCAGCTGCACTGCTGCTGCTACCAGCACTGTGTGGGTGGGCATGGGAGGTGGCACGCACACGCTGACCTGCACCTGTTGGTGTTACTGGCCCACACCCACGTGCCCTATGCCTCACCCCTACCATGTGTTCCAGCACGGACAGCTCACGCTCACGGATGGCCATGCCTCGTCGAGGATCCCAGCCATCTCACCCAATCTCCTATCCAGAACATCGGCAAGATGCTGTTGGGCATTCGCCAATGACTGGATGTTGTCATTCAAGGAACGGATTGCAGACCTCTGCAGCCTCTGCCCTTCCTGGTTCTGCTGCTCGCACGTGCCTGTGCCGCCATTACAGTCTGGAACATGCGCCTGGTTATACCAGCTGCTGCACCCTGTACGGCAGGTGTATGTCTAGCGGTGCTCCCCACGAGCAGCACCTGCCACATGCCTGTGTGGCACTGCACCAGTCATTGCACTGGCAACATCGCGGTGTAGCCACACCTTCTGCAGCCACCACACATTCCTGCTCGGTGCCAACAGACGCTGACTGACCGTCATCCATGGGCAATGGTGTTGGGGTATGTGTCGGCATCTGAACCGTGCAGGGATGAATGGGACGTAAGTGTGATGTTCTCCAATGGCACAGTGTCTGCCTGTGACGACCCTGCCTGTGCCTCATGCACATGGTCATCACCACTAGTATCTGTGTGGACACTAGCCTCAGATGGCCCGCAGGAGGGGAACTCACCTACAGCACCTGTCAATACAAAGACATACCGTCCGTTACAATACAGACATGCACACACACACACACACACACACACACACACACACACACACACACACACACACACACACACACACAGACACATCATGCATGTGATATTGCAGGTGGCATGCAGCATTCCCACAGCACAGACCAGTGAATGCAGACCAGACATTCATAGTGGCAGTATGCACACTGCCCTGGTGGGTACACTACAACAGGCAGGTGTCTTTTAGTAGGCATGCAGTACACACATTCATGGTAGTTTGCATGCATCACCGCGGATACACCGTGGCCACGGGCGAGTTGACAGTACACATGGCTGCCGACACTATGTTATGTACACTGCAAACATGTGGCGTATCATGTGGACATGTGACAATGGTGTCCCACCACATGCACCACATCACAACAGCTGTCACAGTGCAGTGTTATGTGTACAGTCTACAGATACAATGTATGGGTAACAGGGATGTCTGTGCAGGTGCGGTTGGTGTGAGCTGTATACATAGCTGTACAGTGTGGAGTGCAGGCACTGTGCCACTGCACAGTAGCAGGACACAGGTATGTTTCTGTGCGATGCGTGACCTGGACGCATTACATTGCCATGTCTGAAAGTCAGTTCAGCTGCTCAGCAGCACATATATGGTGGACATTGGTGGCACCTGTAGTAGCTGTGGACAGGCATTCCATGTCACTGGTGTATCACATCAGATGTCCAGGGGGTCCACTACAGTGATGAGGCCACTATGTGTGTACAGGGTGCAACAGTGAATACCCACTGTGGATGTACTGTGTGGCAACATGCCTGTAGGTATCGGCCATGGCCTTGTCTGTCTGGGTCATTGACAATTGTGTGTGGTGGACATCGTGCACACGGCCCTGTGGTGGCCCATGTCACATACAACCATACTAGTCTAAGGTGTCACATTCCCTACGGATATGCAGACAGTGTGGATGTCTGCCATGTCGCATAGGTCATGTCATGGTGTGAAAATGTTGCAGACAGACATCCACGCATGGGACATGGTATGTGCCATGTCACAACGTGCACCCGATGCAGGGGCATAGGTCACATTGGTAACACCTGTGCTCTGGCCAGATCACAGCTCACTATGTGGTACTGTGTGCATACTGCAGAGGCATACCAATGCATACTACACATGCAGCCATTGTGGAACACCGACACCATTGTATGCATAGCTGACTGCACGTAACACACCAATAGGTTGTGTGGTGTCATGCCACTCTACGCTAACGGTTGTATCTACTGTACATGGGTGGTGTGTGTGTCGGGTGGTGCAACCTGTATACCGTGACTGGGGCACACACAGGTGTGCATGTCATGCCTGGACACATGGGGAATATCAATACACCGTATCATGCCTTTGACTAGCAACAGACTTACCTGTGACAGACCCTTGTCTTTGTGACACGCCAGACATATCTGTAAAGGGATGACACAAAGGTATACACATTATCCATTACTATCGCCACAGTCAGCACTGTGCATGTCACATCATGCATCTGTGAGTTCGCATCTGCTATGCACATGTCTGGTAACACAACATAGCATACTGTAGTATGCATCTTGTGTGGCCATATAGCTGGCATGTGTTGCTATATTATGTGTTGTACTATGACACCCACTCCCACGTCGCTTATCATACAAACATGCAACACTGACTTACCAGGCAGCTCCGACCTCATAGTTTGCGAGACACCCACCTCCACGATGGACGCAAGAGTTTCTGCGTGTTGTTCCGTGGGTGTACCCAGACTGGCCAGGAGCTCCTCCGTGGCTGTGAGTGGGGGCTGGGTTGGTGGCCCACCACCTGTCCCACGTTGTTGTCTGGCGATTGCAGTGGCACGCTGTCTTGCATGCCGGATCAGGTCTGTGCAGTGCCTGCGGATCTGCTGGTAACTGCGGTTGTGTCCGCCCAGGCTGTTCACCCTCCTGCACATCTCCTGCCACATCTCCTCATCCTCTAGGATGTCATGATTTGTATGGAGGTATGGTATAATCACCTCATCCTCCTGACGGATGAATGCGGGAAGCCGGGAACGTGGCATTATCTGTAAGACATAATGATGGTGGCAGGTCAAAGTTACACTGCTGTGCTGGCATACTGTTGGAAATACATTGCTATGACATGTACAACATCTGCACAGTAATCTGTGAAAGGCATCGTGGCAGTGACACAGCCGATGTGTTGGCTTCACACCATTGAGCAGTGGGTGTCACATCATATCTGTGTGCCACCCCATCACACTGTACACGCACCATGTAGATGTTAGCCTGCTGTGGACATGTGCACCTGGCTGCACCTGTGTCCATATCACTTGGCATAGGTCCCCATGTGACGTCGGTGCTACTGTTCACCTGGACGCTGTGTATATGTCAGTAAACATCATGTCTGTAGCCATTGTGAACATCAGCAGTGGCACTGTACACATACACATGGACACCTGCACATGCATGTGTTGTGCCATGTACATCCACACAGCACTGTACGGGTGTTGGACAACTTGCCACAGCTCACCTGTGTTGCACATGTGATAGACATAGGGCAATGTGTAACCATGACACATTAGCAGGAAAGGCCATGCATAGCATGTACACACACACATTGTCCAGAGCAACACACAGCACCTGTAACACCACAGGGTGCATCACCGCCACATTACTGCTGTGTATGGTTGATAGTGAGAGTGCCTTTTGTCCATTGCACCATGTAGGATCAGGATAGCTCATGCAGCCTTGCTGGGCAGGGCTGCATGGTATGGCAGGGTATGCCACATACATGGCACTGGGTTGTGATCCACCTGGGGTTGACGATATTGGCAGGGTGGCTGTCCATTCCATATGTCATTGCTATGTGTATATGGACATTCAACATGTCTATCACCATGGTGTGGACACTGGCCTCAAGCGAGGTATGCTGCACGCTGCTTGCTGAGGGTGTGTCAGGTGCATGCAGGTATCACACATCCATGCATACACTGTAACCCTGGCAGGTGCTATGTGCTGGGATATTGATCAACACAGTGCTGTATGTGGACACACACCGCTATCCCGTGCACATGGATGGTTGCCTGCACTGATGTGGGTACCACATATGTGTACATCCAGTGCCTGCTGCCACCCCCATGTCTGCTGCTGCACTACACACCGCCATCCCTCCCTCTGTGAATGTGGTGTTGGGCACAGCATAGGTATCCATGTATGGGGACAGGGATGTTCACATAGCAGGGTCAGTGATGGTATCGTCGATCTGACCATACACGTATGACGCACCCCTCACACATACAACCCATTCATATTGTTGTTCACAACGGTGACACAGCTATACTGCTATGTCAGAGACATTCACAGCCATACATACACAGATGCATGCACATCCATCTGTGGCATGGCCTGGACTATTGGTGTGGTTCGGCACATAACGTGTTTGACTGCAGCTGGCGCAGACCTACTGTGCACATTTCTACATGGTAAGCCTGTTGTACAGTAGGCATCTGTGATGTGCTGTGCACATATCATATCTGCACATTTGGTTGGTGTCCATCGGTCCACGGGCCAGTGGTGGGACACACAGGGATGTTGCTGAACATATATGCATGCAACCCTGTACAGCTGTAACGCTAGCCTCTCAGATGCTCATGTGTCATGGACGTGAACACCGTACACGCACATGTGGTTGTGGTCTGCCGTCCGTACTCCATCTCCTCCTGTGGGTTGCTATCATCCCACACCCTCCTTGTATTGTATGTTCAGGCTATGCACCTATGTGGGGCTTGTGGGCATGCAATACGATACTATATGCCTTTGCACCCATCACAGACAATGTCACACAGGTACACCGCAGCCGTACACGCCACAGCTTGTTGTCGGCACATCACATGTGGTACACACATAACACATCTCCTGTGGGACATGGTCAATTGTACGGCATGTCCAGCGGTCACATGCCACAGCTACCCCTACATGACGGCTATGCAGGACATGTGGCTGTACAGCTACTGTCACATGTACACGAGCAATGCCCCCCTACCTACATCACGTGGTACTACCTGTGGGGTATGTGCGCCTGCATCCATGCTATGGCCATAGATGACAATTGTACATCAATATGTGCAACATACCTCATTGAGGGTTGTCATGTGCACATGTTCCACGTGTCAACGCATTGTTTGTGTCTGTTGGGCGGTCATTGTTGTGCATGGTTTACATGGCTGCCATAGCGTACTGTGTGTGATTCCAGGTACTTCATTGGGCTACCAGCATTGTACATTTCACAGCACATTCCGACATCATGTAGCCATCTTAGATGACAGTGGGAGGTGTTCCACCATGTGCACATATGTCACACAGTACGAGGGTGACTGACACACATTGTCAGGACTGGGTTCTGACTGCTGTGGATGTGTGTAATGGTGTTGACGACCATGACTGCGCCAGATGGTGTCATCTGGATGTGTAACATTCACAACACACACCTACCTTCACATAGCAGCACATCGTCCACGACAATGGACATTCCTGCATGAACACTGTGTGCAGTATGGCTGTATGACCACTGCATGTACCACTGGTAGCCACCAGCATGGCTGCCTACAACAGCAGTGTGTATCCTGTGCAAACATGGGTTACACCTGTCACAACACACCTGTGTCAGATGGCCCTGTAGTGGGTGACAGTGCAGTTCCACACATCATGTAACAGTATACATCGTGCACCAGTATGTTGCGGACATGTGAACGGCTGTGCTACTCAACATATGCACGCATGACACATCACCTGGTACACCGTGTCTGCCTTGCTACCTGCTATTGTGACCACCCTGTGATGACATTGTACGGGCCACATGGACTGGGGCATGTGATGGCTCAATGGTGAATTAACCCTCCGGGTGTGTGTCTAGCCAGGTGTCCAGTAGCCAGTGGTCTGCACACAGGGATACTGTACATTGGCCTACTCTGTCACTGGGACTGTTGACTATGGTCATACTGTACTTATGCAGGCATGTGGTGTTTGTCCAGTCTGACAGTCGTGTTAAACCACAGTACCGTGGCACACATGACCTGCAGACATCTGCCTAAGGTGTGCAGCCCACATGTACATCTTCACATGCTATGCTGCCTGTGCAGCAGTGTCACATGTCTGTCTCCTGCAGGGCTGTCACAGGCAGGCACAGCATGCAGTGATGTGTGACAATGCTTACACCCTCCACTGTGCTGTACACAAGCACTGCACACACAGTACGGCACGCATGTCATTTATCTGCAGTGCCTGGGACCTGCCTCCATGCCCTACACAGCACACCTGCGAGTCCAGATTGTACACAGATCATACCTCCCAGGCACATACCTGGACTGCAACACACACGGGTGGGTGGTTCCCACACCACACAGTGATTTACACACATACTGTATATTCCCAAGACACATTGCATCATAGGTAATCCATGTTCAGATACCCATGTTCGTGACCGCTACACACATTGTGACACGCGACGGTGAATACACTGTACACCACAGGTTACATGCTGGCCGTGTTGTCATACTGTACATTGCACCTGGGACAGTTGCTACTGCCATGTACTGACAGCAACATGCACTTCCCTAGTATGGACTCCCATGTACCCACACATGCTTGGCCATGCAGTACGCATAGCTGGGTGACACATTACATGACACATACCATACCTACACTACCCTCAGCATGCACCATACCTCCATGTGTCTGTGTGCTATACCTACAGACATCCCCCCTCTGTTTGCTGAACATCCATGCTTCTCAGCCCTGCTAGCCACGCCCTAGACACACGACCATCGCAGCATGCATAGTACATACGCTCTACAGCCGGTACTACCAACATCCACTGACAGAGGTAGTTGATGGCATGGCACCCTGTACGATGGACAGTATACGTGACTATGCCAACACATATCACAGTGCACTTCCGCTACATTTACGCACTGGTAGGGACCATGCTATTCCACACAGAGACATGGTGGTACTGGCCTTTTCACAGATGCCACAGTGGTATTCCTGTTCCATGCACATGTGCTGTATGGGCACATGTGCAGGCTGTTGCACGGTAGTTATGTTCACATGTGTGTGGTGCATCACTTGACAGTCATGGTGGGTCCTCATGGTGCATCACATACTCACAGCTAGCTACCTACACATGACTGCCATACATTGCAGTGTGGGCCCTCACGCAGTGTGGTGGTATGTCTCTGCTGTTTGGCTACATCCACATTCAATGCAGCATACAACACTCATGCAGGCATTGCCAACACAGATGTTGCTGGCATCGCCTGCCAATGGGGTACCTACCGACAATACACACTCTCACTCACTACAGGGTTCCAATCCATGGCTGGACATTGTATTAACCCTGTGGACACATACATGGTACTGCCATGCACACGTTATGTCCTAGGACACGGTCCCAATGTCACCTCCAATCTCCGTAGTTGTTGTATCCCGCCAACCTGGCTGTTATATGTCTCTGCAGCAGCACACTGCATTGACTGCTAGCCCGCTCATGGACGTTGTGTACCCTGACCACCACACTACCACATCTATCACACTACACATGGGTGGTACTGCATTGCACGTATGGGGCTGCATTTGTACACCCATGACTGGGCCATTCAGTATGGCACTGGGCCACATCCTCACATACATGCTCCACACACTCATTGACGACCTCCATGCCTTTACTGGCACCCTTGTTGGGCTTCTGTGCGCCACAGCACACCACATCCACATGCTGGCCACCTGTCATACCATTGCATGGGTGGTTGGTGTGGTACAGAGGGTGACAAATCAGACATTATCCGCTCTTTGCCCTTCAGCGCCATTCCACATTATGGTATTGCCAATGTCCGCATCCAGCATCACATCGTACCCTATGTCTCAGGATGTTACGCCATGTGACTCCTGTGCAGGTCACACAGTGGTGCAGGCATATCATGCTAACTACAACATGTCAGGTACATGTGACATTGCACAGTCCTCAGTCATGTGGCCCCTCATGCTCACTATTTGCTTACATACACTACATGCTGTCACAGAGTACTGTCCATGCCTACATATACCACATCTACATACCTGGCAGCATTCTAGCTCAACCTACTCATACTGCTAACAACCATACAGGTGTCAGTGTGGCAGATATATCATGTAGATGTCATTGCATCAGTTACATCACACATAGTGCATACACATCACCTTTGCATAGTGACAGTCATGCACTGTGTATCACATGGATACTGTCCCTATACATGCATATCACATTGTACATGGTTGCTGTACACACACATGCCCCACATGGTGCTGTGGTTGCCATATTCCACTATGGCGTGGGTACACATGTGCAGGGACACACATTTCTGGACTGTATGTCTAG
This sequence comes from Protopterus annectens, assembly GCF_019279795.1. Classification (NCBI taxonomy): domain Eukaryota; kingdom Metazoa; phylum Chordata; order Ceratodontiformes; family Protopteridae; genus Protopterus; species Protopterus annectens. Next base: position 328,388,480 of record NC_056737.1, read on the forward strand.
CTGATACATTGGGTGCACTTGTACCTGTGCCATACACACATGTACATGCGGGCAGTGTTACAATAACACATGTGTGGTGTACCTTACACAATGGATACAACTTTACATGTCACAGTATAGTCATGCCGTGATGTCTACCTGGCTCAGACAGTTTACATATGCAATAGTTCAGGGTAATGGTTACCTGTGGTAGGCATCTTAAGGACTCGAAGCCCTCTCGGTATAATCCGTTTTTGCAGACACGCTTCAAAATGCTGCCGTTGCAGCTGTAATTTCTTTAATTTTAAAAGATCCATCTCGAGCTGTTCCAAATCATCTGCCAGCCTTAACAAATCATCAGCGTTGTCTATCTCAGATTCACGCTCCTCATTTGGCTCAAAAAACAACAGGGCATTTTCAGTACCTGATATGCAGTTAGATTGTTAGATAGAACATTGTTAGATAGAACATTCAAATTTTGCACTGGGACAAACTGCAGAACGGCCAATGTTGTATATTTAGCCCTATGTTGCTCCTGCTCAGCGTTCTATATTGGAAAAACCAACAGAACGCTGAGAGAAAGGATTAGGGAGCATGTTTATTGCATGAGGGTAGGTGATGAAAAGAACGCTTTAGCCAAACACCATAAAGCTAAAGGTCCTGCACATACCTTTAGTTTTCTTGTTATACAGGCAATAGATCCCAATTCTAGAGGTGGTGATCTAGAGAATCTTACCCTGGAAATGGAAACTAAGTGGATTATTAGATGTAAGGCAGATTTTTGCCTGGGCTCAATGATAAAATTAGCCTACAACCACCTTTTCTCAAGAAGAGAAGGCTGAGAAAGGTGATGAAATAAGATGGCCCTTTGTGAGGTAGTACATTGTTTAGTAATGCTGTTCCATAAAAATAAAATAAAAATGTTGTATATTAGTAGAACAGCCTTTTATTTCTAATTTTTAGTAATGTTTATATTCATCGTGCTCATACATATACACATTCATGCATTTTTTGTGTAATACAGCACCATCTAGTGGTTATGTGGTAAACGTTTATGATGAATTGAATTGTTTGAATGGATTATATATTTATACATTTTTAAGCTTCTTTGCACATTTTGATGTTTCATATTTATTATATTTATTGTATAAAAGCTGCTATAATTTGTTAGGTTTTAGACTTGTTTTAAGAAAAATGTTTTTAATTGAATTATTAGTCAGCTGATTACTTAAGGTATATATGGGCTGTGCTGCCATTAGTTTTTTGTACAGTCTGAAGAAACCCGTCTGGGGTGAAAGCGCTCACTGAATAAAGGAAGCTTCTATCCACCTTTTGAGTTGGTGACTTTTCTTGGATTTGAAGTTCATTCTTGTAACCAGCAGGTTACCTATTGTGCCAGAATTGGTGCTTAATTTATGCGTATCTGTGGTTCGCTTTGTTCCGGTGCAATTTCTTTGAACTGTTTTAGTATAAGGCAGACTTCCACTGCCTGCAAGCCGCAGCGTTCCTTCGTGACTGTTTGGAGCATGTATTGTATCATGTTTGTGTGACTGCATCCGCTATGTGTGGTGTCAGGTACATTTCGCTGTGGTGTTAGCCGTGGATTGTGTGTGTTGGGTATGGTATTTTGTTCGACATGTGGGTGTCCGTGTCCTGGCGGCGTCTGTCGATGGCGTTGTGCATTCAGATGTGTAACATAGCTGTTATATTCCTGTACACAACGGATGCAGGGATGCATCAGCTGCTGCTAGTGTTTCCCACGCGGCTTGTTGCGGGTATGCCGCTGTCATTGACTGCCTGTATGTTTTTGCTACGGTTTGGCTGGTATCCCTTTGATATGTGCGATGGGGTATATCTGCGGATGTGGGTGACGGGTACGAGGTGTGGGTCTTGCATTTATACATACACAATATGCTTGTGTGTGTGCTCCATCCCTGCTTGGGGAGCTGCAGGTTACCTGTCTGTTGTTCTGGGACTGTTTGTTTTGTTGATGTGTGGTGTCGGTATCGCCTGCATGTGTGCTTCCTGCATGTATTCCTCCTGCACATCGGTTATATATCTGCGGTTGTTCGTACGTGCCTACTATCCATTGGCATTTTGTCACTGATAGTTACGGTGATTGTGGTCCTGTACTTGGGACGGCCTGTATGCTACCGGTTGCCTCCTATTCGTGGCGCTTGCTTACTTAACAGTCGTGGAACACACAGCGGTATTTACGGGACGGTAGGTGGCCACGATCGGTGCCGGGATAGCACATGCGTATTTTCGCCGTACATGCCTGATGCTGTGTAACGTTGCCGACGTATCGTGTTGAGTCTACCATATGGCCGCTATACATACGGTCATGGTTTGTACATGCGTCCTTTGAATCTCCTGTTGGCTATGGTCCTGTGGTACATTCTGGGACATTTCCCCTTTGCATCGTTTTACGTCGCCACGCGCCTAACCACTGAGGAGCTGTCACTACTACTTTGTGGGTACTGCTGTACATACGCCTATGGTTCCTGTACTGTATGCCTACGCATGTTATTCCTCTCCGCCTGTGACATGTCACCTACACATTTTACAGTGGCACACACATTACACATACACAGCGGAACACACGACAACCTCACCTCACACATACACATATTGCCGCCATAGCTCTCAACCTTCCATTTCCAAAATGAGGAACACACACCTTCATAATGTGGAACAAATGGGCAAAATGTGGAACACATACTAATGGCTTACTAACAACTTCAGCTAAGAAGGTCATAGGATGGTTAAAATATGCTGATTTACTTATAAAGAAGAACCTTTAATGAATTAATATGATTAATTTCTATTTACCAGGATTTCATTTAAATAAATTCCTAACAATGAATGTGTGACAGACTATTTCAATGTGGAACTTTGAGGAACTTCGAGGAACATGAACTGTTTTAGACCCCAAATGAGGAACGTTGGTCATAAAGACGTAGAGATGAGAGGTATGATTGCCGCTGCGACCGACGGTTGCACACAGTACCTACGTTGACCGATCGCCGGGCGGTGTGTGTACCTCGCATCCATATCCTATGAATATGACACGCACATATCCGTTACTGTACCGTGGCCTGGCGATCATCGACCAGCGGATATGCATTGATGCAGGTTGACATTTCCATGGCTGGCGTTCCCTGCTCTGCCCACCCTCCCGGATGATCGGGTTGTCGTTCACTATGTTTACTATGTGGAGATTTCGCGTCTTACTTCTCTGTAAACTTGCATCCCTGGGATTCCATATTTACCTGTTGTACCTTATATCTGTGTATGTGTACATATATTTCTACATGTGTGATGATATCTATCTCCATATCTGTGTATGCACATAAGTACATATGTGGTCAACTTGCACCGAAAGTGGCAGCATACGGCTACGCCGTCTGCTGTAGGACCGGCGTGCGGTTGAGGTGTTGGCGTTCCATGCTCCGCTGGCTATTGGGTGTGCAGTGTTTGGGTGATGCCTATGTTGGAGTCACACATACGTCCGCCCATACGGTACACATTACGGGCGGACATGTTTGTGTGGCGTCCATTTCACTGTGTGTGCAGGTAGGGAGGTGTCAGTCCATGGGGCCTACGCTGTCAGAGTATGTGCTATCGCCTCTTTGCCAAGGCATAGGCATATTAGATGCGCCCGTCTACCTACTGGGGCTGGCACAGTGTGTTCATGGCACTGAACGCCTGTGCCTGTGCTTGCCTTGGCAGTTGTGGCGGGCTTGGTGGCCCTACACCATTATGTCCCTGCAGCAGCTGTTTCCGCAGAATCATATTGTGTAGCATACAACATACTATGAATATGTGGGCACATGTGCCTGGAGAGTACTGCAAGGCTCCACGGATGTATCCAAGCACCGGAACCGTGATTTCAACATCCCAAACACACGCTCTATGATTATTCTGGTTTGTGCGTGTGCCTCATTGTGGCGTTCTTGCATGTGTGTGTGTGCATTTCTGATGGGTGTCATCATCCACGGCTCCAGTGCATAGCCAGCATCCCCCACAAGGTCTCCTTGTGTGTTGTTCCCCCTGGCGAATACCTGATACAGCTGTGAGGCATGCCAGATATGGGAGTCGTGGTAGCTTCCAGGGCTGCCAGCACACACATCCATGATAATGCCCTGCGCATTGCACACGACCTGGCAATTGATGGAGGGGTATCCCTTGCGGTTTATGTAGCATCTACCCTGCTCCCCGGGCGGTGACTTGATTTCTATGTGCGTACAGTCTATCGCACCCAGTACCTCCGTGTATTGCGCCACACGGTGGAAGTGGCGCATATTACTAGCCAACTCCTCCTGAGATCTGGGGAAGTTTATATACTCATGGGCATGTCGTAACATGGCATCCAGGAACTGGTGTAGTACCCTGATGCTGATGCCTGTGAGATGCCCATTATATCGGTTGGCCTTTGAAAGGTACCTGTAGCCAGTATTCGCAAGCTCACACATACCTTTGTGTCCACTGGGATGGGCCCTCTGTTGTCTCTTGTTCTCAGGCGTGGCCGCACAGCTCCACTATTTGCTGTAACGTGTCCCTGTCCACCCTGTAGCTCTACTATCTCCAGGTCTTGCAGCCCCTGGTAGGTCACCCTTGGTCTGAACACTCTCCTTCTCCTATGAGGCCTACGGTAGTTGTCGGCACCCTCCTCCGCAACTCCGTCTGTCTCTGACACATACCGATGCATCACGGCCACGGCGGCACCCAACATATACATATTAAAAGTTCCCGTGTGTTTACACCCTACGGTGCGCGCTTTGGGAAATCGCTGTGTGTTGTGTGCAGTCACACTTTATACTGTTGTGCTGTATACCCGGTGATGTCATTGGGTGTGTCTGTGCAGCCGTATCTGTGGATTATCTTCCGTGTTTTACCGTTGCAACTGCAACGCTATTGCCTTTAGTGTTACATTACACTTGCCTGCATTGGCTTAGCTTTGCATCTTACATTACTGTTTCTGCACGTTGCACCTACTATTGCCTGCAGTGCATCCTGCAGGCACATGGCATATGATGCATTTTGTCTGCCGCCCGTTATGCTACCTCTGTACTTGGCTGTGCTATTTCGTTCTTTGCTCTTTGCATTTCTACTACATCCCCTACTATCTTTGCATTCCTATGCCTCCTTTCCCGTTTGCGGAGTCTGCATGCAGAGTTGTCAGCTGCCGCGTTTGCCCTTCCTGGATTGATTGGTGTTGATTGCTCATTACGGCTCCAATTACACTGCTTCCGCATTTCCTCATATTCTCCGCATTACCTTCCTATATCCGTGGTTGTTGACGGGAGGCCGTCACATGACTGGGTTGGGGAATGTAGTCATCCTCGTGCACATGCATCTGTGCGCATTATGTACTCTCAGCGCATCTATTTCCTCACATGCCGTCCTGCTGCTGTGATGTGCATTGTACAGCCCATGTTTGCTGGCCTCCAATGTGCTTCCTCCTACAGTGGCACACCCTCTGCGATTGACATGTATTCCGTAGGCCACTCGGTATACTACCGCTACCGCTTGCTCCATCCTTACACCGCGGTTTGGCATTCACTATTATCTGCCTCATTTGCATGGCATTGACTGCTAATACATGGTTATGGCGCGAACACTGCCGCCACTCCTTGACAACCCTTGCGCTGGGGTTGAGGCTTTCCATACATACTATGGTGTGTGGTGGCTGTGCAGCTGATGTGTATTATACTGCTCTTTTAGGACATTGTCATATTATTTCATTGTTTTGCACCTTCTGTGCACATATCCGGGGTTCTGGTCTGGTTTCTGCGTATATAACATTTATGTCATTATTTACATTTTGTGCATGTCTTCTTTGGACATTCTCGGTGCCTTTCGTCATTGGCATATTGCACCTGTATGATACCTGGCGTTGACAGCCTTCCATTACTCCTTGGTCATGTTTGGGTAAATGTAAACCGTTTTCTTGGTTTACATTGCCGTGCCCTTACGCTACGCTTCCCCCACTTCCTGGATCGCTAGTTGCCGTCATTTGCATGGTCCAATACCGCACACAGTGTGTTTAGCATACCACGCCGGGCGGCGAGGTCCGCGACCGGTAGTGCATGGGATTGGTTCATACCTGAATCGCTCGGTGGCCATATTTGGCTTTATAACGCCAACGCTATGCGGGCGCCTGGCGCAAGGTTCATGAATCCCGGGTATGAGTATTGATGCAAATGTTTTAAATAAGAAGACTGAATTTTACTCAAGATTTGTAGATGATTGTTTTTATATGGAATGGAAACATGGATGAATTGTTAGAATATGTGACCTATATAAACAATACTACAAAATTTCTTGTTTTTAAGATGAATTGTTCTATTGACAGTATAGTATTTTTAGATGTGTTATTGAAAGGGAAGGAAAATATCATTCACACTAGTGTGCATAAGAAAGAAGTACAGGCTAATAGATACCTGCACGGAAAAGTATGCACCCCCCCACGTCTTTAGAGGAGTAATAAAGGCCCAGCTATATAGAGTAAGTAAGATGAATACTGATGAGACTATGTTTGAACATAAAGTAAATATGAGGGTAGGTGATGAAAAGAACGCTCTAGCCAAACACCACAAAGCTAAAGGTCCTGCACATACCTTTAGTTTTCTTGTTATACAGGCAATAGATCCCAATTCTAGAGGTGGTGATCTAGAGAATCTTACCCTGGAAATGGAAACTAAGTGGATTATTAGATGTAAGGCAGATTTTTGCCTGGGCTCAATGATAAAATTAGCCTACAACCTTTTCTCAAGAAGAGAAGGCTGAGAAAGGTGATGAAATAAGATGGCCCTTTGTGAGGTAGTACATTGTTTAGTAATGCTGTTCCATAAAAATAAAATAAAAATGTTGTATATTAGTAGAACAGCCTTTTATTTCTAATTTTAGTAATGTTTATATTCATCGTGCTCATACATATACACATTCATGCATTTTTGTGTAATACAGCACCATCTAGTGGTTATGTGGTAAACGTTTATGATGAATTGAATTGTTTGAATGGATTATATATTTATACATTTTAAGCTTCTTTGCACATTTTGATGTTTCATATTTATTATATTTATTGTATAAAAGCTGCTATAATTTGTTAGGTTTTAGACTTGTTTTTAAGAAAAATGTTTTTAATTGAATTATTAGTCAGCTGATTACTTAAGGTATATATGGGCTGTGCTGCCATTAGTTTTTTGTACAGTCTGAAGAAACCCGTCTGGGGTGAAAGCTCACTGAATAAAGGAAGCTTCTATCCACCTTTTGAGTTGGTGACTTTTCTTGGATTTGAAGTTCATTCTTGTAACCAGCAGGTTACCTATTGTGCCAGAATTGGTGCTTAATTTATGTCGTATCTGTGGTTCGTTTGTTCCGAGTGCAATTTCTTTGAACTGTTTTAGTATAAGGCAGACTTCCACTGCCTGCAAGCCGCAGCGTTCCTTTCGTGACTGTTTGGAGCATGTATTGTATCATGTTTGTGTGACTGCATCCGCTATGTGTGGTGTCAGGTACATTTCGCTGTGGTGTTAGCCGTGGATTGTGTGTGTTGGGTATGGTATTTTGTTCGACATGTGGGTGTCCGTGTCCTGGCGGCGTCTGTCGATGGCGTTGTGCATTCAGATGTGTAACATAGCTGTTATATTCCTGTACACAACGGATGCAGGGATGCATCAGCTGCTGCTAGTGTTTCCCACGCGGCTTGTTGCGGGTATGCCGCTGTCATTGACTGCCTGTATGTTTTGCTACGGTTTCGGCTGGTATCCCTTTGATATGTGCGATGGGGTATATCTGCGGATGTGGGTGACGGGTACGGGGTGTGGGTCTTGCATTTATACATACACAATATGCTTGTGTGTGCTCCATCCCTGCTTGGGGAGCTGCAGGTTACCTGTCTGTTGTTCTGGGACTGTTTGTTTTGTTGATGTCGTGTGGTGTCGGTATCGCCTGCATGTGTGCTTCCTGCATGTATTCCTCCTGCACATCGGTTATATATCTGCGGTTGTTAAATGCGTGCCTACTATCCATTGGCATTTTGTCACTGATAGTTACGGTGATTGTGGTCCTGTACTTGGGACGGCCTGTATGCTACCGGTTGCCTCCTATTCGTGGCGCTTGCTTACTTAACAGTCGTGGAACACACAGCGGTATTTACGGACGGTAGGTGGCCACGATCGGTGCCGGGATAGCACATCGTATTTTCGCCGTACATGCCTGATGCTGTGTAACGCGTTGCCGACGATCGTGTTGAGTCTACCATATGGCCGCTATACATACGGTCATGGTTTGTACATGCGTCCTTTGAATCTCCTGTTGGCTATGGTCCTGTGGTACATTCTGGGACATTTCCCCTTTGCATCGTTTCGCCGCCAGCGCCTAACCACTGAGGAGCTGTCACTACTACTTTGTGGGTACTGCTGTACATCGCCTATGGTTCCTGTACTGTATGCCTACGCATGTTATTCCTCTCCGCCTGTGACATGTCACCTACACATTTTACAGTGGCACACACATTACACATACACAGCGGAACACACGACAACCTCACCTCACACATACACATATTGCCGCCATAGCTCTCAACCTTCCATTTCCAAAATGAGGAACACACACCTTCATAATGTGGAACAAATGGGCAAAATGTGGAACACATACTAATGGCTTACTAACAACTTCAGCTAAGAAGGTCATAGGATGGTTAAAATATGCTGATTTACTTATAAAGAAGAACCTTTAATGAATTAATATGATTAATTTCTATTTACCAGGATTTCATTTAAATAAATTCCTAACAATGAATGTGTGACAGACTATTTCAATGTGGAACTTTGAGGAACTTCGAGGAACATGAACTGTTTTAGACCCCAAATGAGGTCGTTCCTCATAATGGCGTACACTTGAGAGGTATGATTGCCGCTTCGACCGACGGTTGCACACAGTACCTACGTTGACCGCGCCGGCGGTGTGTACCTCCGCATCCATATCCTATGAATATGACACGCACATATCCCGTTACTGTACCGTGGCCTGGCGATCATCCCGACCCGCGGATATGCATTGATGCAGGTTGACATTTCCATGGCTGGCGTTCCCTGCTCTGCCCACCCTCCCGGATGATCGGGTTGTCGTTCACTATGTTTACTATGTGGAGATTTCGCGTCTTACTTCTCTGTAAACTTGCATCCCTGGGATTCCATATTTACCTGTTGTACCTTATATCTGTGTATGTGTACATATATTTCTACATGTGTGATGATATCTATCTCCATATCTGTGTATGCACATAAGTACATATGTGGTCAACTTGCACCGAAAGTGGCAGCATACGGCTACGCCGTCTGCTGTAGGACCGGCGTGCGGTTGAGGTGTTGGCGTTCCATGCTCCGCTGGCTATTGGGTGTGCAGTGTTTGGGTGATGCCTATGTTGGAGTCACACATCGTCCGCCCATACGGTACACATTACGGCGGACATGTTTGTGTGGCGTCCATTTCACTGTGTGTGCAGGTAGGGAGGTGTCAGTCCATGGGGCCTACGCTGTCAGAGTATGTGCTATCGTTCCCTCTTTGCCAAGGCATAGGCATATTAGTGCGCCTCCGTCTACCTACTGGGGCTGGCACAGTGTGTTCATGGCACTGAGCGCCCTGTGCCTGTGCTTGCCTTGGCAGTTGTGGCGGGCTTGGTGGCTACACCATTATGTCCCTGCAGCAGCTGTTTCCGCAGAATCATATTGTGTAGCATACAACATACTATGAATATGTGGGCACATGTGCCTGGAGAGTACTGCAAGGCTCCACGGATGTATCCAAGCACCGGAACCGTGATTTCAACATCCCAAACACACGCTCTATGATTATTCTGGTTTGTGCGTGTGCCTCATTGTGGCGTTCTTGCATGTGTGTGTGTGCATTTCTGATGGGTGTCATCATCCACGGCTCCAGTGCATAGCCAGAATCGCCCACAAGGCCACCTTGTGTGATGTCCCCTGGCGAATACCTGATACAGCTGTGAGGCATGCCAGATATGGGAGTCGTGGTAGCTTCCAGGGCTGCCAGCACACACATCCATGATAATGCCCTGCGCATTGCACACGACCTGGCAATTGATGGAGGGGTATCCCTTGCGGTTTATGTAGCATCTACCCTGCTCCCGGGCGGTGACTTGATTTCTATGTGCGTACAGTCTATCGCACCCAGTACCTCGGTATTGTGCCACACGGTGGAAGTGGCGCATATTACTAGCCAACTCCTCCTGAGATCTGGGGAAGTTTATATACTCATGGGCATGTCGTAACATGGCATCCAGGAACTGGTGTAGTACCCTGGATGCTGATGCCTGTGAGATGCCCATTATATCCCCGGTTGGCCTTTGAAAGGTACCTGTAGCCAGTATTCGCAAGCTCACACATACCTTTGTGTCCACTGGGATGGGCTCCCTCTGTTGTCTCTTGTTCTCAGGCGTGGCGGCACAGCTCCACTATTTGCTGTAACGTGTCCCTGTCCACCCTGTAGCGCTCTACTATCTCCAGGTCTTGCAGCCCTGGTAGGTCACCCTTGGTCTGAACACTCTCCTTCTCCTATGAGGCCTACGGTGGTTGTCGGCACCCTCCTCCGCAACTCCGTCTGTCTCTGACACATACCGATCCATCACGGCCACGCCCGCACCCAACATATACATATTAAAAGTTCCGCGTGTGTTTACACCCTACGGTGCGGCGTTTGGGAAATCGCTGTGTGTTGTGTGCAGTCACACTTTATACTGTTGTGCTGTATACCGGTGATGTCATTGGGTGTGTCTGTGCAGCCGTATCTGTGGATTATCTTCCGTGTTTTACCGTTGCAACTGCAACGCTATTGCCTTTAGTGTTACATTACACTTGCCTGCATTGGCTTAGCTTTGCATCTTACATTACTGTTTCTGCACGTTGCACCTACTATTGCCTGCAGTGCATCCTGCAGGCACATGGCATATGATGCATTTTGTCTGCCGCCGCCGTTATGCTACCTCTGTACTTGGCTGTGCTATTTCGTTCTTTGCTCTTTGCATTTCTACTACATCCCTACTATCTTTGCATTCCTATGCCTCCCCTTTCCCGTTTGCAAGGAGTCTGCATGCAGAGTTGTCAGCTGCCGCCGTTTGCCCTTCCTGGATTGATTGGTGTTGATTGCTCATTACGGCTCCAATTACACTGCTTCCGCATTTCCTCATATTCTCCGCATTACCTTCCTATATCCGTGGTTGTTGACGGGGAGGCCGTCACATGACTGGGTTGGGGAATGTAGTCATCCTCGTGCACATGCATCTGTGCGCGCATTATGTACTCTCAGCGCATCTATTTCCTCACATGCCGGTCCTGCTGCTGTGATGTGCATTGTACAGCCCATGTTTGCTGGCCTCCAATGTGCTTCCTCCTACAGTGGCACACCCCTCTGCGATTGACATGTATTCCGTGTAGGCCACTCCTCGGTATACTACCGCTGCGCCGTTTGCTCCATCCTTACACCGGCGCCGGTTTGGCGATTCACTATTATCTGCCTCATTTGCATGGCATTGACTGCTAATACATGGTTATGGCGCCGAACACTGCCGCCACTCCTTGACAACCCTTGCGCTGGGGTTGAGGCTTTCCATACATACTATGGTGTGTGGTGGCTGTGCAGCTGATGTGTATTATACTGCTCTTTTAGGACATTGTCATATTATTTCATTGTTTTGCACCTTCTGTGCACATATCCGGGGGTTCTGCTGTGGTTTCTGCGTACATAACATTTATGTCATTATTTACATTTTGTGCATGTTTTCTTTGGACATTCTCGGTGCCTTTCGCCATTGGCATATTGCACCTGTATGATACCTGACGTTGACAGCCTTCCATTACTCCTTGGTCATGTTTGGGTAAATGTAAACCGTTTTTCTTGGTTTACATTGCCGTGCCCTTACGCCTACTTCGCGCCACTTCGTGGATCGCTATTTGCCTTCATTTGCATGGTGCAATACCGCACACAGTGTGTTTAGCATACCTACGCGCGGATGGTCAGCAGGCGCACGCGGTAGTGCCGCGTGGGATTGGTTCATACCTGAATCGCTCGGTGGCCATATTTGGCTTTATAACGCCAACGCTATGCGGGCGCCTGGCGCAAGGTTCATGAATCCCGGGGTATGAGTATTGATGCAAATGTTTTAAATAAGAAGACTGAATTTTACTCAAGATTTGTAGATGATTGTTTTTTATATGGAATGGAAACATGGATGAATTGTTAGAATATGTGACCTATATAAACAATACTACAAAATTTCTTGTTTTTAAGATGAATTGTTCTATTGACAGTATAGTATTTTTAGATGTGTTATTGAAAGGGAAGGAAAATATCATTCACACTAGTGTGCATAAGAAAGAAGTACAGGCTAATAGATACCTGCACCGGAAAAGTATGCACCCCCCCACGTCTTTAGAGGAGTAATAAAGGCCCAGCTATATAGAGTAAGTAAGATGAATACTGATGAGACTATGTTTGAACATAAAGTAAATAATGTGGGAAGAAATAGCCAGGGAATTGTTATGGCTAGGCTTGTATAGGCCCTAGGGCTGATAGCCTAGTACCAACCTATGAACCTATGAACCTATGAACATCAGTTGAATAACATGATACAAGAGTTTGTCAGTAGTGGGTATAACTATAAAGATGTCATGGAAGTGGTTGAAAGGGTAAAGATAGCCAGAAGTGAGGATGCAAGTCCAATTTTTAGCCATGGAAAACAGACAGTAGAAAGAGTTTTAGAAAACAATAAGATTAGATACGTTACTACATATAATTTAAGAACAAAAGAACTACAGAAAATAATAGAAAAAAATGGATAATTCTCTTAGCTTTGCCTGAACTACATAATATAATAGATTCTAAACCATTTTTTTCATATAAGAATCTAAAAAAGTTTGAAAAGAAAACTCTGTTATAAGGATTTTAAAAGTTTAGTTTAAAATAAAATAGGGCAGAAATATGGGACTTATACTTGTATGGCATGTAGCTGTTGTGTAGATATAGAAAAACTGAATAGTGAAGAATTTATACATCCCACTTCTGGTCGGAAGTTAAATTTTTCCTGTGTAGCAACTTGCAATAGTGTTAATGTGGTCTATTTGGCCACCTGTAAAAAGTGCAGATCATTTTATGTAGGGAAAACGAAAAGGAGGTTAAGAGACCGCATAACAGAACACAAATCCAACATTAGAAGGAAAAATGACAAAAATGCATTGTGTAAGCACATTTTAGATAAAGGAATAGACCACACGTTTATCTTTAGAGTAATAGAGAATGCATATAAAGATGTGAGGGGTGGGGACTTAAACAATTATCTAGAAAATAAAGAATATGAGTGGATACTTAGGCTCTGTGCAGATAGTGAACCAGGTATAAACAACAAAATTAGTATTAAGCATGTCCTTGTTATAATGCAACAGTATAATTTATAATATTTTATAAGATTTTGAAGTATATTTATGTAATTTATGTGTTTATAAGTACTTAATTAAGGGTACTTTGTGATTGGATGGCTGTGGTCACATTATATATGCTTTGCTCCTTTTAAAAGAATGAGAAAATGTAGTATGATGTTTAGCATTGAAGAAGGTTGTTTGACCGAAAGCTCTGCTTGTTGTAATAAAAGCTACTTGTTTTTTCTGACTGTGATTTGTTTTACATCAGAAAATTGCTTTTCTTCAATTTATCTTGCATCAGCTTGTAGTAAATTAACTAATCCCACTAGACCATTTTCAGCCTCATCCAGGGGTTTGCAATCACCAGTTGCTGACAGCAAAAAAAAAAAAAAAAAACAAAATGTACAAATGTTTAAACATCACAGTTTGTGCAAGCTACATTAGGGGCAGTTCTGGGAGTTACATCCTGACCTCTTGTATAGCTCATAAATCAATTACAGAGCTAAAAGACACCCCCTGCCAAATGTATCTGAACTCCATGACTGTTTTTGTCTTGAAATATTTACTATTCATTTACTCTACTGCAGCTAATATTTATTTCATGTGCAAAATAATGCATATCAGGGGCCTATTTTCATGATTTTTTTTAATGATTTGCATGGGTAGATGTAACAAAGTGTATTATTGAGAAGGACTGGTATTCTTTACTCCATGATCAAGTAAAGTCTTACCTAGCAACCTAGTAATTGGGAAGGGGAATAATACTGGATGACAAGTCATCTGGTATTGGTCAAGCTGACCTGCTGATTCTCTTTCATTGCCTTTTCTCCCCCCATCAACACAACATACTAGCAGACAAGCAATGCTAGGAAGGGGGATAAAAGCTTTTACAAAGAGTGATAGTCTTCCAGTATTTTGTAAATGTATAAAACCTCACCTTGCACATAGCTACAACTGTAGCTTTCCTAGGGATCCCGAATAAACCACATCAACAAATATTACTCTCTATGTGTCTATATATCCTTACTGGACTAGTAGTGGCTTTGCCACTTAATTACATCTCAGGAACTCATTCTCTGACAGCTGATACAATTTAAAATAAAATCTGCAAATATTTTTATATGGCATATATTGTATATATTGGGGATCATCATCATCATCGCCATTATCAATATTTTTTTTGCTGTTATTTTCTCAGAAAATGTATTTCTTATTGTTCAGTTATACTAGAAAATGTAAACTTGTTTAGAGTAAAAGACATGTTGAGCTAATAGCTAAGCATGTGCCTACTGTAGTTCATTACTGTAAATCTATCTGTTATTTATCTATTGATATATACTTGAAATACGTGGATAAAACAAGAACGTGATTCCACAGCGGAGTATTTTATTAAGCAAGCAAAAAGTTAAAATGTGAATAAAAAGATGAGCGCTTTCAGCCTTAGGCCTTCATCAGGTCTATAAGCATTCATTCATTCATTCATTCATTCATTCATTCAGTCATTCATTCATTCATTCATTCATTCAATCATTCATTCATTCATTCATTCATTCATTCAATCATTCATTCATTAACTTCATTTATAGTGGGAGTGCCCAATGGAACTCATCTTCTTAGGCGAGGCCTTCTCAGTACCAGCTTTAGAGGAACAAGCTCATTTAAGCCTATATTTTTATCAGCCCTCAAATCTACTATCCATTTATCCATCTTCAAATTCAGTGATTTCTACAGTAGTATACCACCTTCTCTTCTACTATACACACAAACTAGCATTGCACATAATTTTACTACAGACCAATCACATCAACCTCACCCACCCTTATCACAAACTGCAAGGTAAAATGCCTAACCATATTATCAAAGCCCACTCTGAATTCAAAATATACCAACCTTACCTTCAGCTGCACACATATCACATGATAACAATCTTTATTTACACCTGTACTACATTCAAACACACAAATTCCACTTTTACTGTTTTTAAACCCACTATCACAGTTAACATGCTCCTCCTAACTTGCCTAGTCTCTTTAATCTTAATTCTCAATCTCACTACAGCTATACCTTTGCATACCCCAACACATCAATACACAAACAACCTCCTCTAACCCTATTCCCAATAAACAACACAGCTTCTCACGTATCTCCTCCCAGCTTTTCCCCTATGCCCTCTCATTCTATTCAAGCCACAAACTGGCCTACTCACCTACTATGAAACCACACTTGACACCAGTACTCTTACCTAAGAATAAAAAAAACACTTCCCGTGGTATGCATTCCTCATTACTTATGTACTCAAATGTGGAGACATACATCCTAACCCTGGCCCACCCTCTAATCCTAACCACAAGAGTAACCCCAAAGACTTAAACATGCTTACACTTAACCTTAGAAGTATATGTAATAAAATATTCCCACTGCATGCCTGGATTGGTCAAAATAAACCTGGCATACTAGCCCTTACTGAAACATGGCTACATCTCAGTGTAAAAGACTCAGAAATAATACTGCCAAACTTTTCAATAACCAGAAGAGATAGATCTAAAAAAAAAAAAGGGGGGGAGGGATATCACTTCTATATCCCTCTACACTCAACATCACACCCTATACCAGTAATATACCCATCTTTTTCAATGCTGAGGTACTAATGTCCTTTTTGAACCTTAATATATCAAAAATAATTTGCATACTAGTAATATATATCCCACCAGGTAACAATATACCAGTGTTGGAAAATATTTTATCCTGGACATCCCAAACAATAAACCTTGAAACAATAATCTTAGGAGACATAAATATAGATTGGCAAGCCATACTTCCGACTCCTCCACAAATAGTATAAATCTGTATGTTTTTTCTTAGCTTATCAATGCTCCAACAAGATACAGCAAAGAACCTGCCTGCCAATCCACCTTAGACTGGATTCTAGTATCCCACCCTGCTAATTACCCCTTTTCAGGTATACTGCCTAGCTCCCTGAATGATTATTTACCAGCTTACTCCTTTAGAACAAACTCCCAACAACTAAGAGTACACACTATAAAATCAGTTAGGAACTCACATACTTAATACTCTAGCTCCCATTCGCATGAAAAGAATCAAAAAGAACTCAGCACCATGGCTCTCTAAGGAATGTAAACACCTGATGAAGCAAAGGGACCTAGCCTGGTCAACCTGGAAACAAAACAAAAATGAACAAAATCATGTTAATTTCAAAACTCTATGTAACAAAGTGACAAAACTAATCAACAGAGATAAGTCATATTATTCCCAGCTTCAACTCCAGCATAAAATCAACCCCAGTAAATTTTGGCACTCCATATCTTCTCCACTTAACCCTGGAAGAAATGGAGAGCACACCCTATCACCTGATACCCCTCCATCACAAATAGATGAAAACTTTAACAAGCACTTCATAAAATCAATTTCAGACCTACTAACTAACACTCCCAATGCTGGACCCCCACATCCTTCAACCTATTCAGACACCAACCACAGACCATCAACTACTTATAACCCTGTCATAACTAACCCCCATACTCAACAAAATGTCATACAACCCCATTCTCATTTCAGCCTATACCCACTGACACCATTAAGAAACTGCTACAAAAACTAAAACCCCGCTCTACCTCAGCTGACAATCTCCCACCATACTACCTCAAACTGGCTGCTAACTCAGTTGCCTACCCAATCAGTATCCTTATAAATAGGTCTTTATCCAAATCAGAAGTACCAGCCATATGGAAACAATCTAACATCACCCCCATCCACAAAGGAGGCAACTCTTTTGATCCATCCAATTTCCGTCCTATATCCATCTTGTCACCCATATCCAAAATTCTCGAGAGAGAGGTCTCCATCAGCAGGTAATGCGATATCTATTGCGAAACAATCTTTTAACCAAAATCTAACATGGCTTCCGACCTAGCCACAGCACAGCTACAGCTCTATTATCTTTTACAGACACTGTGAACAAGGCCAGAGATGCAGGATGCTATACAGCCTCAGTATTCCTTGATTTCTCCAAGGCTTTTGACACAGTGTCTCACCCCTTACTTTTGAACACACTATCTAACTTAGGCTTCTCACATAACACAGTAAAATGGCTTCAGAGCTACCTCAAGGATCGTAAACAAGCAGTGAAATGGTCCAGCAAACTCTTACCCTTTCTCCACAACCCTACTGGAGTCTCCCAAGGCTCCATCCTAGGACTCCTACTCTCCAACATTTTCACAAGCAACCTTCACACTGCCTCTCACCCTGGGACCCTCATTCAATATCCTGATGATTCCACCATAATCTGCACTGCTCAGTCACTACCAGAACTACTCTCAAAAACTCAACGGTCCTTTACAGCAGTTGAATCCTGGCTATGAAATGCCCAACTCTTTCTAAATCCAAAGAAGACAAAACTAGTACTCTTTCATCCCAAAAACACCTCCCTTGTCACTGATCATTTTAACATCCTTGCATCTGACAACACTGCCATAGAAATAGTGCACGAAACTAAACTTCTAGGTGTTACCATTGACAATAAAGTTTCATTTAACCCCCATATACAGCAAAATATAAAGAAAACTCATAAAAAAATGGGACTCTTATATGGAAAAAAAAAACATTTTTTTACTGCAGCAACTAAAACTACCCTTGCAAAAACAATTTACAGCCCTCTCTTCTGTATGGTGCCCCTATCTTAACTAATTTACAAAATTCTACCCTAAGCAAGTTGGAACAGTGCTACAACAAAGTTTGCCACAAACTCTAAATATCACACACACCACTGTAAACCACTCCTAGAATTAAAATGGCTTGAACTACCCAACCAACTTGTCTTTATTCAGCTATCCACCTTGCACAACGTTATTTTCACGCCTACTGCCTGCCCTGCACTAGCCAATCTAGTCGCACATTACACACCAAATCGATCCCTATGATCAGAAGACAAAGATCTCTTAGCTATCTCAAAACCCACAAGAAAACCTGGTCACACTCTGTATTCATACTCTGTCTCTATACATTGGAATTCACTACCTCTAGCTACCAGGTTTATTCCTGGCCTAACCCATTTCAAAGACTCTTTAAAAATCATCTCAAAAATACATGGCTCTGCTCCAGCATAAAGCCTGCCTAATGCTCAGGTCTTCCTCTTCTCTCACATTTCAATCCCTCACAGACTGCAAGATCCTAAAGCTCTTCTAACTTCTTCTCTGCTTCTATACCATATCCTTAAGCTGCTGCTCAGGCTTTATTGCTTCTATTTTTCTTAACTCTCTCTCGCTATATGTCTGCATCCCTAACTTTCTGGCTGCTATTTCTACATCATGTATGATGAGAGTGAATATTATTGTCTGTAATGTTTTAACTGTATAGAACTGTTTAGATGTGTAGTAATATATTACAACATCTTGTAGCAGTTTGTTCTTTCAACTTATTATTTTGTATAGTATTTCTAATGTAATCTTTATAGCATTGGATTATACTGTATTTGTATTGTACTGTATGTGGTGCATTCCTCCCTGGACCTCTGCTGAAAATGGGTTCTGTAGACCCAGTCAGACCACCCCAGTAAACAAATGTCAAATAAATAAATAAATAAAATAAACTGGTCATGTTAAGGAACTTTCTAATTGACTCTATTCCATAGCCATTTGGTACAACCATGAAGAGACTCCTCACGTCCATAGTTACTATTAACACATCCGAATGCATTGGATTCATACCACAATAAATTGATAAACCAGATAAAAAAATCTTCTGTATTTTGCAGTGCAGTCTTTGCTTTTTTTTAGTTTTTGTTCAGTATAAATTGATAAGGGCTCAATGGCCCATCCAGCCCCAGATACTATCTGTCACATTGCGGGGGTCTGTCTGTACCTTATGGATTTTAGGTAGTCCCTTTTTTACAGGTATGACAGGATCTTTCACTTGAAAGTATTCATATAGCTCTTGAGTAATAACGTGTGATCATTAGATCATATATGGCACATTCAATATTTAACATGATCTTATTCAATTCATAGTTCCATATGGATTTATAAGTTGTACAATCACTAGGTAGTGCTAACATCTTGGATTCATACCATTCTCTATCCATAACAACAATCGCACCACCCTTGTCTGCTGGTCTTATTATATTATCTGCATTATTCATTAATCCTTGCAGAGCTTCTCTTTCTTCTTTGGTTAGATTATAAAAAACACTGCGGTTGTTCTTCCTTCCTTAGTTTATAAACATCTTCCTCGCATGTCTTAACGAATGCTTCCAATAACAGATGTAACGTAGGTAACATCAAACTCGTTTTTTTTTAAATTTGTTCCCTTGATTCTCACTGTTGGCATTCGTGTCTTGGCTATAGTTAAATATTTGTTTTAGTGCTACATCCCTAGAAAATTTTAGCTTGTTTAGCGTAAAAGACATGTTGAGCTAATAGCTAAGCATGAACCTACTGTAGTTCATTACTGTAAATCTATCTATTATTTATCTGTCAATATATACTTGAAATACATGTTATCACTAATTTAACTGGTTAAACAGAAAAAAATGGAACAGCTGATCGAGCATCAGTTGATCTCATAATACAGGATTTTTTTTCTGTGCAGGACTGCAAAATAGCAGAGATAAGGGAATTTGCCCTTTTACCATTGCAGACAATTTCTAGATAGGGAAACACCTGGAATCCTTGTAGTCGAAGATGAGCTACCACAACTGCCATACCCTCTGATTAGGTGGTACATCGGGGATTCATTTGACGGGTCTAGGAGTTAGGTCGAAAGGTATTTGGTAGCCTCTGGATATTATTCTCTGCACCCAAACATCGGTAGTAATAAGATGCCAGGCTGGTAGATGCAGAGAGAAACGACCCCCGACTGCTTTCAGAGGAAAGCAATTGGGCAGCTGCTCAGGAGTGCTGGTAGGGTCTTCCAGAGAAAGAATCTCTGGCTCCCTGGTTATGTGGACCCCCTCTACCCCGAAAGGGGCATCTTCCATATGACTAGCCACCTCTGCCCTGGGGGATTGCTCACCACGAGTGTCACGAAAGGATCCTTGGGATTTCTTGAGCCATATCTTTCCTCCCTTCTGGTTCCTGGAGTAGGGTCTCTGGGGGTTGGAAAAGCATATGCCCACAGCAGACAAGATCTTTCCATCTTTCTCACTACGTACAAGTGTGTCACGTACCTTGGATCCAAAGAGTGCAGATTTGTCGACAGGTGTGTTAACAAAGGAAGATTTAAAAGGGTCTGCAAAATCACAAAACTGCATCCAAACATTAGGTCTCATGACAACACCAGATGTGGCAGCTCGAGCTGCCCCTTGGCGGTGTTAGATATCAAATGCATCAAGGATTTTGAGATGGATTCAAGGGTAGCTAGCTCTGAGGCGACAGTGTCAAACACCTCATCAGGCAGTACCCCCACCAAAGAGGAAGCCATTTCAGAAATTAGATCTCTTTGGAGGTGAATAAAGTGTGTCAGATAATTCAGCGACCAAATGGTGAAGGTTGCTGAAACATAAATCCACTTCCCTAGTCTATCCATGGTCCAGGATTCCCTATTTGGAGGATGAACAGTGGAACTATCTTCTGCCAGTTCCCTCTCGGTGGCTGCTGCCATGACCATAGAATTAACTGTCAGCTGCTTGGACCAGTGGGGCCGGTCTTCAGGTGTAGATAAAATTTTGTCCAGCCTCCAGGGAACAGGTTCTACATTGTCCGGGGCCTTCCATACACTCTGAACAATTAGTTTAACAAGATCATCTGCTGGTGGGGTCACCCAGGAAGTAGATGGTTGGGCACAGAAGGCCTGCAGAAACACTGATTCCTCAGAAGAATGGTTAGACTTCCATTCTCCCCGCTGTTTGAGAATTTCGAGAATGTCTCCGAATTAAATGTGGGGGAGAACAAGGGGACACTTCTGAAGAGGACTCCAGAGAAGGGGTTCCCTTCACAGGGGGTTCTGATACTGGTGTCCTAGGGGCTGGTTGTGAGCCTTCAGAGTGAAGGGCCCTATCATTCACTTGTACAGAAGGTGAACCCGAGCCAAGTTCCAGCTGAGGGGTGATGAGGGAACTGGGAACTGTTGGAACTGTGGACTTGGTGCCAGCGAGAAAATAGGTGCCGGATTAGATACCAAGTTACGGACAGTCCAAGCACCGCTCCAAGAAAGCATCGGCTCCATCGTAACCAATGCTGCAAGGGTGATGGGTGCCAACAGGGGAGGCACTGCTGTCGGAGCCGAGACAGTATGTACCGAAGTGGGTGCTGGGGGAGGATAAGCAGGGGAAGATGAGATAGAAGATTCCAAGCCAGATGGGACAGAAGGTCTAGCTGGAATGAGCAATCCACTAGCTACCAGAAGCTGGTCCACAACACGACTAGGTCTAGCTCAGAAAAACTCCTAGTGGATTTAAAAGAGGCTGCAGAAGGGGAATCAGGTCTTTCTAGAAAGGGACTAAACCTCTGCCCCAAGAAAGGATCGTAAGTAGGAGAATATCTTGTCCTTGACAGGTAATCAGATTTTGGAGCCAATGGAGCCGAAGAAACTGTTGGCACTGTGGCCGGGGATGGTGCTAAAGCATGTACAGTCATTGGAGCCCATGGAGCCGAAGAAGCTGTCTGCACCATAGAGAGGGATGGAGCCGAGGCATGAACAGTCATCAGAGCCG
The DNA here is from genome assembly GCF_019279795.1 of Protopterus annectens. Classification (NCBI taxonomy): domain Eukaryota; kingdom Metazoa; phylum Chordata; order Ceratodontiformes; family Protopteridae; genus Protopterus; species Protopterus annectens. Next base: position 328,410,569 of record NC_056737.1, read on the forward strand.
ATGTAGGAGCCAAAGACAGCACCGAAGTCAGTGGTGCTGTGTTTGGAACCGAGATAGGAGTAAGTACCATGGTGGGCACCGAGGGAGAGGACACAGATCTTGGTGCCGAAGAGGTCTGCGCCGAGGGTGCCAGTTAAGCATGGAGCTGACTTGGTTCCATAACTGATGGAGATGCAGGAACTGAGTGAATTCATTTTTTCTTATATTTTTTGGTCTTAGGAGGGGGTGAGATCTCCAACCCAGATTGAGCCTCCGAGAAAGGTATCTTGAGTAAACCTTTTAAAATAAGTTTATTCTTACGTTCTGCTAGTGTCTGATTAGAAAAACCAGCACAAATGTCGCAATCAGCTTTCAAATGAGCTTTCAAATGATCCACGCCCAAACAGTAAACAGAACAAACATGTGTATCTGAGTTAGGCATCTTACGTCCACACTTGTCACACTGTTTAAAACCCAACTTAACTTTGTCTGACATGGTAAATGAAAACAATATTATCCTGTAGAAGAAATTTAAGGGAGAATAGCAGTGAAGTTATGTTAAGGAATACCACTAGTAAAAGGAGCCTGTCAAAGGCAGGGGAGAGGGACAGTCAAAAGGGGTAAAACATTAAATTACCAAGAAAAGGGTAGGAAATAGGCCTAGGTTATAGGCGACAGTGATAAAAGACTAACTTGACTAAAAATTTTGAAAATTAGAAGAAAAACTGTCATATAAAACAACAAACTACTACTTAGCTTGAGAGAGATGGCTAGCACATCTGACTAGGAATGTGGCAAATGAGATCTGGAGTATCTAGGAGAGGGGCATTGTGGGTAGATTCTTAGCTGAGAGTTTTTGGCTTGCATGAGCTGGGAAATGGCATTATCATTTCCAAGGAGAGAACCGAGGTCCTAAGTGTAAAGAATAAATAAAGATTTACAACTTCAGATGTACAAAATTCAAAATACTGTAAAATTAACAGTCAAAAAACATCATAACTGTAACCATGGAAACAATGTCCAATAAGACCTCCATTGGAAATAATGACACGTAAGATGGATAAGGTTACAGTAAAAGTGGGTGGGTAATAATATGATGATACAGAATGGGCATGTTTGTCATTACTACTATAACCATCTCAGTGCACATTTAAGGTTTAAAGACCCATTTAGACAAGGGTGGAACTGAACATTAAGGCACAATTGCCATTTCAGTTCAAGCACTTGTAAAAGGTTGTCTGAGTCTCCAAAAAAGTCTGAAACTTGTTCCAAAATGAAGAAAAGAAACTTAGAAAAATTAGTGCCTTAACAGCTGTGTTTCCCAAGTACATTAGTGAAGTCTTTGTATCTGATAGCAGCATTGTGCTCCTTAATTCTGTCACTCAACATTCTCACTGTTTTGCCAACATAAAAACAGTGACACAAAGAGCAAATTGCAGCATAAGCAATTAAGAACTGTTGCAATTAAAACCTTTATCAAAATTAACTGTAACACTACAATGTTTAAAAAGGTATGCAGTCCCAATGAGAATAAAATCACAACAAACACAATTTCCACAAACTGTCATTCCTTTAGGTGTGGAAAAACTGTCAGGAATGGACAACATAAAAGGCTGGTCTTTATTTTCAAAATATGATTTGAGAGTTTTATTTATTTTAAATGTGAAATTAGGCTGTGCCCCTACTAAATCTTTAATATTCAGTCACTTTGAATGATTTTCCAGTTGTCTGTGATAATTTCTCTGCTAGCTTTTAAGTCTCTGCATATAGGAAGAGCAAAACTCAAAGTGCGAGCATCATCTGTTGGCTGTCTAGGAGAGGGAGTAAACCCATGTTTTAAGATGAGTTTGAATTTAGTGACCCTAATGTCTCTGATGTTGTTTCTAATGTTGCGCAATAAAACTTCAGGGTAATGCTTTTTTTTAAACGAGGAAATTAAATTGTCAGACTCTTTTTAAAAAATGTCATCCTCACTTATTAACCTAGACAATCTAATAAACTGGCCTCTAACTACATTTTTCATCATGAAATGTGGATGTTGACTGTTAAAATCTAAATAATTATTACGAAAGGTTTTTTTTCTGAAAACAGTGTAAGAAATATTTCCTGTGTTTTTATTAATCGAAAGGGTAGTGTCTAGAAAGGATACAGAAGAACCTTTATTGGCTATAACAAGTTGCAAAAAAAACCAATGCTATCAGACATGGACTGTACAAAAGAGAAGAGCTGCTGTTCTGTCCCATTCTACACAAAAAAGATATCATCAATAAAACATTTGTACAATTTGGTGAGATGATATCCTGGTAAATGTATAAGTGTGTCTAGCTCCCATTCACTTAAAATAAGACTGGTAAACCTGGTGCCATCTTGGATCCCTGGTAAATGTATAAGTGTGTCTAGCTCCCATTCACTTAAAATAAGACTGGTAAACCTGGTGCCATCTTGGATCCCATGGCCACACCATGTACTTGTCTGTAGATAACCTCGTTAAAATGAAAATAAATTATCCTGTAAAACTAACGCCATAAGTTGGTAAAGGGTGTCAGTTTTTTCTCAGGGAATTTGGCAAACTTATAAAGAAAATGTTTGATGTAATCAAGACCTTCATTGTGTGGTATACTGGTGTATAGTGCAACTACATCCAAAGTGACTAATAAGCTATTGGAAAAATCTAAGTCTGCTAAGAATAGTTCATTCAAAAAGTCCTGTGAGTCCCTCATGCAAAAAGGAGTAGCTTGAGCAACTGCATTCAAAATGTAGTCTATAGATTGAGAAATGCATTCTGTTTTGGTGCGCTTGTTAGACACAATGAGTCTAAAGGGTGGGTCTGTGGCATTTTTATGAACTTTAGGAATCCCAAACAGTTTTGCAAGGCTAGGGTTGGGGGTGTTCATGAACAAAAATTCTTCAGTGGTGATATGGTGATTATTCTTTAAAGTGCTCAGTACATTATCAATCTGGTCGTACTGTTTATAAATGGTGTCAGTAGAAACCTGCTCATACAAATCATCATCTTTCTAGGTGGTTTCAATTTTGTTAACATACAATTGTTGTTGCATAAGTACAATACCTGTGCCCTTGCCTGCTTTCATTATCCTGAGATCGCTGACGTTAGATAAGTCATAAAGGGCAGATCTTTCAGTGGCACAGAGATTAAACCATTTAACTGTAGTGTGTGCACTAAGAACATTCCTGAAATCATTTTCACAAACCCTTAAAAAGGACGATAAGGTATTATGTAAAGGAAGCTTAACTAAACTTTTCTTTTTCAAAATTGACACATCTAACTTATTACTATTAACTACCGGAGAACTAAAAACTGAAGACTGAGTGGATCCAGCATCAATATCTTCTTCATTAAACAGAACTCTTAAATTCAATTTACGAGTGAACAGTGTCAGATATAACAGTAAATTTGACAGGCTAGCTCTCTGGGAAGGAATGAAGGTGAAACCTTTGCTCAGTACACTTAAATGGTGTAAATTAAGCTTTTTTTTTTAAGGTTTGTATACGTGGGTGGGTTGAGGTTTGTGTGTGTGTGTGTGTGCGTGTGTGTGTGTGTGTGTGTGTGTGTGTGTGTGTGTGTGTGTATATATATATATATATATATATGTATATATATATATATATATATATATATATATATATATATATATATATATGTATATATATATATATATATATATATATATATATATATATATATATGTTTATATGTTATTTGTTTTTTTAACACTTTTATTAACATAACACTTAAGACATAGGCACACATAAATTAATAAACAAACGACATTAATATTTATTTCCATTTAAACAATAGAAAATACACAACATTAATATTTTTTCCATTTAAACACATTATATGTTACATTCTCTTTCTTTATAACAACTGACTTTCGGTCAAACATTACATAAATTACTTAGTTCTTACCTTCAATTAAACCTCACTCCTCCTCCTCCTCAACATTATTTTGCATGTATTGTTCTTACAATTTCCATTTATTTCTATGTAATTTTCTGATTTCCCTTTTCTAAAGATCCTGCTTAGAGTTTTTTTAATCTCTTTTACAGTATTCAAAACTTCTAATACAGTTCATTTAAATTTTGATTTCCATTTTCTAATAATTGCTTTTTTTGGCAGACAACAGAATTAAATATAATAAGGCCTTACTATGTCTAGGCAATTCAGATCATGTGTCCCAGCTGAAAAGAATCATTTCCTTAGTTACAGCCATTTGCTCCCACATATGTTCTGACAGAGTACTCTATAGGTAATTTTTTTTAAATCTGCCAATTCTTTACACTCCCAAAAACATGTTTATGGTTACCTATTTCTTCCCCATCACACCTCCAACATTTGATATCAGCCTATGCAAACACTTCCAAGCAAAAAATCATAAACCTTCTGGACTTTATTGTGTACTTGGGAGTGATACATACCCCTCTCAGTCTTCCCTTCTAAATTGCTTTTCTACTCTTTCTTTCCAATCTTTTTAACCTCCACCGATTGATTCTTATTATTACCAAGTAATATTTTTTATGCCTTATTAATTATCCACTTTTTATTAGCAGCTTCTGTTCTAGATTCAAATCAAATCTCTACCAGAGCAGGTCTTTCATTTAGGACTCCCATATCATTTTCTCTTTGCCTTGAATATCAGTCACTGATAGGGAAGGCAGTCTCTAATCTGCAGGCCAAATGTCTTCTTGGCCTTGTTCCACTATATTTCACTTCCCTGTCTAGTTATTTGCTCCCAATACCTTAGTTCCTTTGCCAGTTTTCTCCAGTAAATTCCAGTCCTCTCTACCCCTACTTGCAGTCATCCCTATTGGCAAAATCTCCTTTCTCCATTCCTGTGTTTGGCTTAGTTCTTAGAATACTTTCTGCAACTTTGTGAATATAATATTCTGTATTGTGGTTATTATTCTCCTTAAGAATCTGCATCCTGCTGACTTTCTTGCTGATTGATTTATATGTCACTGTTTTTATCTTAACTATTGGTTTTTGAGCCTCATTTTCCTCTAATCTTCTGGTTCTTGAGTTCATTGTTCATACAGTGGTCATACAGTGGAAAAATGCCCCCCCCACCTGAGCTTGCTGTGGGCACTGCATAATAGGGACCCCAAATAGCATTATTACTCCTAGTGTTGCACCTAAGATATTACCAGGTTTTTGTTATAAGAACCAGATGAGAAGAATAGAGCAAACAGGATATAAGTCCAGTCAGGTTCTTAACTGACGTGGTATTATAAAATAGCAACTGCACTAAAACTGCAGAACAGTAGATCCTTTCTACCTGTCAGAAATGACTTGAGGAATTTGTGGCTAAGTAAACAGCAGGTCCTACCTACCTCTCCAATGTGATTTGATAGATCCACAGGTACTTAACATCAGGTCCCAGCCCACCTAACTGTCCAAGATGACTTGAGGGATTTGTAAGTGCATAATGTAGATAGAATTAAAGCTGTCTACCTAATATTTCACTCCATAAAGTAATCACAATACTTCTGTACAGGGAATGGATCTGGACCCTGAGTTCACCATAGTCAGCAAAATCTAATGCCAATTCTTTGGCTCTTCAAAAAGCATAGCTTTTTACAAATATGAGCAATTTTGGATGAAGGAGGGGAGAGGTAAAAGGCTTAGAAGCAAACAAATGATCCCTTTCATAAAATATATTAAAATAGTGGATAAGTAACAAAAACACCATTAGACAAGAAAAACAATAGCACACTAAAGTCCAATCCCAGATACAAAATGGCCACAGAATAAAGCACGAAGGTCGCTCACTTTATTAAACCACACCCAAACAATAGCATTAGTGTAGTAATAAAAACAAACAAAAAGTAGTTTAATCCTTAGATCAAATACAGAAAATCAGAAAGAACAATACCTACATGCAGTTACTGTAATGAAAAATAAAAGTAAAATTTGCAGCAGATTAACAATTTATAGCAAAATCTAATACATAGGTGAGAAACTAGTGGTACAGCTGATGTTTTAGCAGCTAGTTAAATATAGTACAGTCTCTAGGTGGCCCCAGACAACATGAGCTCTTTTTACAGCATGGGTGCCATGGGGGGAGTGGTAGTGAACAGCCAGTGTCGGCTCTTGTAGATCAGAGTGTAAAGTGTGTGTGCTTATATCTTTAAGAAGCCTGCAAGGCTGTATGTGCACATATATAACCCGTACACGTGCACAACCTTAGTGCCATTTTGTAGAAGCAGTTAGGAAGTGAGCATGCACAATCATAGTCATTAATTGTATACAAGTTACTTAAGTTACAGTCAATAGTCAACAATAGTAATGTGTTTGCATATAATAAAGCTGCTTGAACAGAACCCACGAAGACTCATTTTTTCGTGTTCTAACACAAAAGCTACATGGTGAAGCAACAGAAGTTGAAACAAACTAAGATGAATGAAACAAAATCCACGTCAGCAGAACCAGCAACAAAGAGTCCAATATTAAGTGTTTTATTAACATCCACTTTTCGTTCAAGAAAACTGAACTTCTTCAGACAAACATCAAAAGGTAACAAATGTAAAAAAACCTCCTTAAATACACAATTAACAACACATGGAACATTTCAATGGACCAACCAACTGGTTAAAACTCGCTGACATCAATGTGTGGGAAAAAGCTGATCTCAAAGCTTCTTAAAGAGCTACTACATACAAAAGTCAGATCTTTACAGACTGTGTTTTGAAATCAAACAACTAACCAAAATGAAATAAAAAATTATCGGTTAAAATGTGTCTAAACATAAAATGTTTAAAACCAAGAAAAACAAAACATAATAAATGGAACCAATTTAATAACTTAAAATAAAAAGTGAGACATAAAAAGTAGTAAGGCATGAATGGAAAATAATAAATAATAAAATTACCTCTGCATACTTCTGAGTTTCAAAATGCAAGCTAAACTTACTCTGTCATTAAGACCTGGAGGTCTGTATGAACAGAGTTTCAGCTGCCAAATCACTTCTAGGCGCTCTAATAATAGTTGAAAAGGACCCCCCTGATGTCAAAGGGAACCTGTCCTAACACCCTAAAAGTAAAACTGTGCTGAGGGTGGTCATTGACATGTTTCGCCAAAGCGTTTTCACACTTATTTTTCCTAATACAATATAAATGCTCATAGATTCTTTCATTAAAACCTCTGTCAGTCTTGCCCGCATAAAACGCTGGGCAAGACTGGCAGCAAGCTAAATAAACAACCGATTGAGATTTACAGTTGAATCTACCAACAGTAGAAAAAGAAGACCCAGCAATTTTAAATCTCGAACCAGTGGCAATGTGCCTGCACATGTTGCAACTCTCACATATGAAAGTGCCCTCTACTCTGACACGAGTGTCCTTTTTTGTTTCTAATATCCGTTTGAGGTTATCACCCCTCCTGTATATAAAACTAGGCAAAGTACGAAACCTGGCATATAAGGCATCGTCACAACAGAAAATACTCCAGTTCTTAACATACACCTCCCAAGCCCAAGAAGTTTATTTCACAAAGTCCAGTTATTTGAACGTACTACGAGTTTGTTTATTTGCATAATTCCAAAAAGCCCAAAAAAGGTATAAGTTCAGAGTACAAAGGCCTTGGAGAATTATTGGCAGAAATTCTGGCATATGTGCATGTGTGTATGTTTATACTTATTTGCAAACCCCTTCGGTGGCATGTGTTAATATGGCAGATGGATTTTGAAACCCCCTACCACTTGTGCTTGATCAGAATGTTGCAGAGAACTGGAGAATATTTGAACAAGAGTATGATATTTTCATACAAGCAGCTTATGTAGATAGTGATGCACACACAAGGGCATTCATTTTTCTAAACCTAGCAGGGTCAGAAGCCATAGAAAGAGAGTGTTAATTTGTGTATGCACCAGCAAAAGGTGCAGACAGTCATATTGTTGTACAAGCTGAATCAAGAGAAGACCCCGTGTGTTTGAAGCACAAGTTTAGAGAAATGTGCAACCCCCAGATGAATACTACTTTAGAGCGGCATTTGTTTTACACAAGAGATCAGAAACCAGGGGAGACATTTGTAGCTTATATAACTGACTTGAGAAACAGAGCTAAGACGTGTCAGTTTGGTGATTTAAAAGATGAGCTGATAAAGGACATGCTTGTATGTGGTATTAACAATGCTGCCAGGTTTGATTTGTCCAGTCACAGAACCAACAGAATGGGTGTCGTCCATGGTAGCCACTCACAAAAAAGGCTCAGACGAAATCAGAATATGCATTGACCCAAGAGATTTGAACAAAGCATTAAAAAGACCATATCATCCAATGCGCACAGTTGAAGAAGTTGCAGCTCTAATACCGAATGCCACTGTATTTTCTGTTTTGGATGCAAAGAGTTAATTTTGGCAAGTGTTGCTTGATCACAAATCCTCATTTCTAACTACTTTTGGCACTTTGTTTGGCACATACAGATGTTTAAGGATGCTATTTGGAATAAATTTTGCAAGTGAAGTTTTCCAGCGTGCAATGGAACAAATTTGTTTGGGTTGTCCATGTGCCATTATAATAGGCGATCTATTGGTTGGAGGCAATGGCGAAACAGATTATGACAGAAACCTAAAGAAAGTTCTAGACAGAGCACGTGATTTGAACTTAAAGCTCAATCCTCTGAAGTGCAAATTCAGACTTGCAGAAGTTACTTATGTAGGACATCTGTTTACAAGTACAGGCTTGAGACCTGACCCGACCAAGCAAACAGCTATTCTAGAGATGTCAGTGCCAGACAATGTACAAAGTTTACAGTGTTTTCTGGGCATGGGCAACTATTTAGGCAAATTTATACCAGACTTCAGTGAGTTCATAGGCTCATAGGTTCCTAGGTGTGTACTAGGCTAATGGCCCCTGGGCCTTTACAAGCCTAGCCATAGGATTACCTGGCATAGTGCCACCCGACCTTAGTTCCCAGTGCTTCTGTCGAGTACAGCCTTGGATTTATCTCCGGGGTGAATTTTCTGTTTCCCATCCACTCATCAAGATTTCTCTTGAAGAGGGTCAGCGAGGTGCTCTGCTTGACATATATGGGAAAGTCTGTTCCATAGCATGGGCAGTCTCTGGGTTATGAACCTGTCTCTCCAGCATGTTCTGTTAATTGTGGTAATGAGGTTGAGGTCTCTGGAGCATGTGATGCGGAGGGATTGGGATTTCTATAGATTAGCATTTCTAACAGAGCTGGGTCAGATATGGCTTTGTAAGTCAAGCAGAGATCGTCTCTAAGTAGGCGATATGAGACAGATAATAGTTGGAGTTTTTTGAGTCTGTCCATATAGGACAAGTGTTTAAGGCCTAGGATCCTCTCTGTAAGGTACTTTTGCGGCCTCTCCAGTTGTTACAGGTGTCTAGTAAGGTACATGCCAAATGGGACATTGTACTCGATGATTGGCCTAAAGAGGGAAGAGTAGATAGAGGGAGACAATAATCTCTTTCTTCCTGGATGCAAAACCCTTAGTAATAAGATGTGCCACATAGAAGGACTTTCTGACCACAGTGGCAATGTTGTGGTCAAAAGAGAGGTTGCTGTCAACCTGTGTTCCCAGATCTCTTATAACGCCTTCTGTGTTCAGTGGACTACCATCAGTGTGGTAATTCATGGGAACCGGGTTTTTCCCAAAGGGGATGACAACACATTTTTTGACATTGAGCTTAAGGCCATGGTTCTGACACCAGTCCTTAGTCTCAATGAGGCCATTCTGTAGGATAGGGAAGTTAATAATAGCTCCCAACTTAAAATCATCTGCAAACTTTGTCAGCCAGTGTCCCTTCGTGTTGGCCTGGACTTCAGAAAAGTAGATACCAAACAGGAGAGGACCCAGGACCAAACCCTGTGGGGCTCCACTCGTGACTAGTCGGCAGTCTGACTTGGAGTCAGCTACTTTCACACTGTGGGTTCTATCTGTGAGCCAGTTTGCAACCCACCTAGTGATACAGGGGTTGATGCCAAGCTTAGTGAGCTTTTCTATGATTCCTGAGTGGGGAATGGTATCAAAGGCCTTGGCCAGATCAAGGTAGGCTGTATGAACCACCTTGCATTCATCCTCAGCTATGGTGACTGATTCAAAGAAGTCGCCCAGGTTGAGCAGGCCTGATCTACCCTTCACAAAACCAAACTCTGTGGGATCCATAGTTTGGAGATTCCCTATATCCTTGTTTATTAGGTCCATGATGATGCGTTCCATAGCTTTGCATAGCAGACTCATCAGGCTAATGGGGTGATAGTTTCCAGGGTCTGTTGTCACTCCTCCTTTGTGGAGATGGATGACTGTAGCAGTGTGCCATTCAGTAGGGACAAAGCCTGAGGTGAGGCTATGATTGAAAAGGGCACACAGGTGAGGTGCCAGTTCACTCTATAGTTCATGTAGAACACAACCAGGGATATTGTCAGGTACCATAGAAGCTGTATTCTTGACCTTGGACAGTGCTGTTTTAACCTGTGCAGCAGTAATACTGGGTGCCTGGCAATCTACTGATATTGTGATTGGTCCTTTGGGGGGAGAGGGGGTAAAGTTGGCACTGAATCTGTCGGCCAGTATACTGGCAATATCTGTTGACTCGGTATAGGAGCCACCATTGTGCAGTAGCTCAGAGCAAATCTGGGTATTGCCATGGAGATTCTTTACATAACTATAGAAGGCCTTGTGGTTGTCTTTAATATCTGCTGCAATTCTGTTTTCATAGCTAGCTTTAGAGGATTTGATGAGGGATCTCAACTTTTTGTTGAGGCTGATAAGGGAGTTGTTCCAGTCTTGGGACTTCACCTTATTCCACATCAGTTTCCTCCTTCTGTTGTAGAGTTTGTTTATGGCAGGGGACTACCAGATTAGCTTCCTTTTTTTGGAGGAGAGCTTCTTGGTTCTATTGGGTATGGCGAGATCCATGCATTTGTCTACATGTTCGTACAGTGCATTGGTGTATGATTCTGCGGTCATGCAACTATTCTCCATTTGCATGGGTGCCATGAAGTTAGCCACCTCTGTTTTTAGGAGTCCAAAGTTAGTTTGGAGAAGTTTTTTCATGGTGGTTACCTTTACGGGGGGGGGGGGGTTGATTTCCAATGTGATTAGTTTGTGGTCAGATCTAACCAGGGAGAAGCTGACTATTGGTGTAGAGCAATGGTCACCCATGTTAGTAATGACCAGGTCAAGGATGTTGCTACTTCTAGTGGGGGTAAGATTGAACTGGTCCAGGGCATTGGAATTAATAAACTCCAGGAAACATTGGGCATGTGTATTGGTGCATGAGTAGTGCAAGAATATATTCAGAATTTGCATCATGGTCACACAGGAACCACATCCACTAAGAGAAGAGCACACAAATTAGTATTTTGGCCTTCATTATTGAAAAACATTGATAGTATTCTTTCTTTTTGTTCAGTATGTAATAGTACCAGATCACACTTGCAAAGAGAACCACTTCAGCTAAGTCCAGTTCCTGAACCACCTTGGTCTACTGTAGCAACTGATATTTTTGAGTGGAACACTCAACACTACTTAGTTTTGGTAGACTCTTATTCAAATTGGTTCGAGATTGATCTACTACCAAACTTAACTTCAACTGCTGTTATTACTAAGTTGAAACATCATTTCTCAGTTCATGGTAGTTCACACCAACTTTTTTCTGACAATGGTACTCAGTTTACTAGTCAATTGTTTCATAAATTTGCAAAAGAATGGTACTTTGTACATATCTAGTAGTCCTGAATATCTTCAGTCCAGTAGTCTAGTTGAAAGAGCAGTACAGAGTGCAAAACAATTACTTGAAAGGTCACAGCATGACAGTACTGATATGTTGTTGTCTTTGCTTAATCTCAAAAACATATCCTGTGATGACATTCTTGGCTCACCTGCTCAAAGACTACTTTCCAAGCAAACTAGAACTATGCTGCCTATTTCTTCAACTTTGTTGCAGCCTAAGTTGAAGAACACTAAAACCATCAAGGCTCAATTGTTTAAGAAGCGTAATATCCAGAAATCTAGTTAGGACATATTGAGCAAATTACTTCATCCATTGAAGGAAGGAGAGATAGTACAAATCCAGACAACAAAAGGTTTTGATGAAACAGGACAGATTACAGGCATCTGTGCCGAGCTGAGATCTTACTTGATGAATTCTGAAGGAATGGAGTATAGGAGGAATCACAAACATCTTCTTCCTGTACCAGTATGATGCCCCTGCACTGGCCCAGTAATCAAGGAGCCTCAATCCTCATCACTAACACCAGTGAGGGATGTGCACATTGGGAGGATGACAAGTATACACACAGTAGAGTACAATGTCCCTTAAGAGCACACAAAGATCACAGTCAGTCTGGGGCTGGTTTCTCCCTCTCTCTCCAGATCCCCAATAAGGCTCCCCACTGGCATAGCTATAGAGTTTTTTTTTTCTCAAAAATTTTTTTATTAATTATATGAATAGCAAGACAATTAAAAGATTATACATAACAAGAAGGCATAAATGAACATATAACAATTCATCTAGTGATAACAACCTTCATGAGATTTTGATAAGTTATTTAGAAATAAAACATACACCATATGTACACTATATACAAGTTAGGCAACCTGAGAGAAAAAAAAAATATTTAACATTAACTATTTAATATGTTTAGAACCTTTTCTAACACAACCTTTCTAATAGCTTTTTTTTGGACTTCCACCTAAGTATCTTTGAGCATCAATAAATTTAAAAGCCATTTTCTGGAAAGTAACCCATTTTAATTTAGAACGATCAATCCAATTTTGTATTATATAAAGTTTTAGTAATGAGCAAATAAAAATGATAACATGAATATCAACTTTTGAAAGATGAATCAATGGAATATGTAGAATAGCAAATTCCCGTCAACGTGGATTTTGATATCCCATTTTCTGCAGTCTGACTTTCAAAGATGTCCACAATCTGTGAGAAAAATGACAATACCATAGAATATGAAGGAGGTCTGCTTGGGGATGAGAACAGCATGAACATGAAGGGGACTTATTTGGGTTAAATTTGTTTAATTTGATTGGGGTAAAGTAGGCATCATTATTAATCATTAATTGTGTGTATGCTAATTTTTAAAAGGGATAAATTCCTTAGTGTGTCTAATAGCCAGGACTTTCTGAGATTCTGACAATTGGGAATTATAATTCAACCAAACATTAGATAAAAGACAGTTGTGGTCCATCATTAAAGAATTAATTAATTTATATGAGTTTGAGAGCATTTTATCAGATGATGAAAGTATTTTGATAATCGTGTTAAGGTTTTTCAATTGTGAGTCTATGGGGACCAGAGATACAAATTTGTTTTTAATTATTGCTCTTAGTTGTGTAAGAATTGGTGAGTAATTCCAGTTTACTTTCAACAACTTACGCCAGTCAGATAAAGGCAAGTCAAGATATTTCAAAACATCTCCTACTTTTAGATTTTTAATTAAAGGATAGTTTGTTAAGTTCAAAAGTTTATTGTCCAATAGTATATTTGGGTTTAGATGAATTGGCTGAACATGGTGCGAGATCTTTTCTAGTTCACACATTTTGAGTAAGGTTTGGAAATCTCTAATCTTTTGTTTAAATACTGTAGATATATTTTTAATAAATAAACTATCCAGAGAGATAAAGGGAATAGCTTCAGGATTTCAATTATTAGAAATGACATAATTATACCATAATTTTATCCATAAAGAGTGATTTGGATAAGAAGTGTTATTGAATTTAGAGATAGTAAGAAGTTTATTGGATGAGACAATCAAATAATAGAGATAAAGATTAGGTAAACCCAAACCTCCCTTGTCCTTCGAAAATGCCAATCTAGAATAGGAAATTCTAACAGATTTAGGGAACCGTATGAATTTTGCCAAAGCTTTATTTACAGACTCAAAAAATTTTTTTGAAATTATCTGATCAGATGATGAGAATTGGTAAAGAAATTTAGGCAGAATATTCATTTTAATAATGGCCACCCTTGAAAGAAATGAAAGGTTTAGATGCTTTCATCTGTCCATATCAGACAATATAGAGTTCCATAATTTATTAATATTATTTTGAAAGGAAGATTTATTATTGTGTTCTAAATTGATTCCTAAATATTTTATATTATAAGTAAACTGAAAATGATCATCTGGAAACAAAAAAAGATTTGTGTGCTAAATGATTTAAGGGAAAAATATGAGTTTTTGTAGAATTTAAAAGATAGTTGGAAACCAAAGAAAAATAATCAATAGAATTCATTATTTTTCTGTAATCAGATAATGGAGTTTGAAAGTAGATTACTAAATCATCCATAAAAGCAGAGAAATGAATATTAGTATTAAGAATTCTAGGGATGTTATGAAAAGTATTTTGAGTAATAAACAATAGCAAAGGTTCTAAGTAAATATTGAAAAGAAAAGGGGACAATGGACAACCCTGTCTTGTTCCTTTAGTGATCTTTATCGAGCAGAAAATTGACCATTAATGTATAGTCTAGTAAACATATTCTTGTATAAAACTTTAAAAAAATTTATAAAGAATAAGGGAATATTAAAACATAACATAGTTTGAAATAGAAAGTTCCAACATACTCTGTCAAAGGCATTTGATGCATCTATAATCAAAGCATATATAGGGTTTGGATTTTTCTTAATGAGATGAAGTATAGTCTCTAAAGATAGAGTATTATCCCAAGCATGTCTCTGAGACATAAAACCTGATTGATCTAACGAGATAATTGAGGGTAAAATCCGTTTCAATCTGTTAGCCAGAATAGATGACAGAATCTTAATATCCACGTTAATTAAAGAAATGGGTCTATAATTTACTGGGTCAGATTTATCTTTATTATTTTTAGAATTAGAATGGTTTTGGATGTGTTCCAATGAATATCTGAGATATCATTAACTCTTATATGATTGTAAACTTTAAATAGAAAGGGAAGAACTACCAATTTGAAAGTTTTGAAAAATTCTGGAGTAAAACCATCAGGTCCCGGAGATTTACCCAATTTAAGATTATCTATTGAATCCGAGATTTCTTGTACCGATATAGGGGTAGAAAGTAGTTTTGCTGATTATCATTAAGTTTAGGGAACTGCAAAGAGTCTAAAAAGAGTTTTGAGTGATTATTTTTAACAGAATTAGAAGAACCTGAATATAACTCAGTGTAAAGAGAGGTGAAAAGTTGAATAATCTCTTCATCAGTATTATATAATCTGTTATTATAAGATAAAGATGTAATATTTGGATTTCTGAAGTTAACTTTAATAATTCTCGCTAACAATTTAGATGGAACCTGGGCCCACTCTGAATATGAAGCAAGTAGCTTTTGTTCAGCTAAGGAGAGGTTATTTTGGTGAAGCAGAATTAAATCTTTCTGACAATCAAAAATTTGTTTTTCTAAAGTAGCATCATAGTTCAGACTAAGATGATTTTCCAACGAAGAAATTCTTGATTTTAAGAATTCCTCTTTCTTAAAGTATTGTTTTTTGAAAAAAGCAGCTTTACTAATAAATAAACCTCTTAATCTTGCTTTACATGAAGCTCATTGTATGTCATAAGGAATGTCTGATGATTCAAGACTATTCACCATTTCATTTAGGATTTCTGAAGCTTGTTTGCAAATATCTTCATTTGACAATAAGTTATTATTTAAGGTCCACTTATTAAACATAGTTTTATTTTTGATATTGGGTTTTATGTTCAATTATAGTGAAATTCTTGAGTGATCCGAAAAGAATCTGGGTTCTGTAGTAAAGTCCACAATATATTTTGAAATATAATCTGAAATTAGAAAGAAGTCTAATCTGGACCACGAATGATAGCACTTAGAATAATAAGTATATATATCATTCTTGTTTATATTTTTAACAGTGCGGAGGGATCTATTAAATTATATTCTGTCATCAAATCATTTATAGCCAGAGTAGATTGAAGATTATAGGTGACAGTGGAGCGGGAACGATCAATTACAGGGTTTATCACTGCATTCCAGTCACCACCCACTATAATATGCTGATCCTTATAGGATGCAAGAATATTGTAAAGTTTTAAAATGAACAAATGTTGTGAATTACATGGGCCATATAGATTTAAAATTAATAAGGGTTTGTCCAAACCAGCAATAGAAGCGGTAAATAAGCACCACCTCCCCTCATCATCAAATTTCTCATCAATAATATTCCCAATGAATTTTTGTTTAATGATTATAGCTACACCTCTGGAGTTAGATGAGTCACCTGAAGCTATAATCTTTTTGATCCATTTTTTTAAAACTCTTTATTCCAATCAATACGTGAAATATGGGTCTCTTGAATAAAACAAATGTTAGCCTGTGATTTAAAGATCATATGAAATAATAGTGACTTTTTCGCTTTATCTTGAATGCCTCTAACATTCCAAGAATCTAAAATTATGTCAACAGGCATATTCTACAAGTATAATCATTATTGATGCTATAAAAGTGAACTCAAGGTGCAAATCCAACACAACATTAAAAAGAAGAAGAAAAAAATAAAAAAAAACAGTCTTTAAGTATTCAAGCAAGTCATCAAATAACATTTGTTGAAAAAAAAAGAAAAAAGTTTTTTTAAGAACCATGAAATGTATAATAATAACCTTTATCCTAACCCTAGTGCCTACCCACCAACCCCCCTGTGATAAAGGACGAGCAGAAGAACATGAAAAAAACATTGTAATTATAGATAATAATAACCTCAAGTTAGAATACAAATTACTCAAAGGAAGCCTAACATAACATAAAGTCCGAGTAATACTACTAAAAATATATACAAAATTAACTAATTTCAAGACGTCCAACATGCTTAATCCCTACTTCTAATACTAATCTAAAGCTCCTATCCTTAAATTGAAATTTATAGTGATTAAATGTATTTCCTCAAGTATTTCAAGAGAAAGAGAAACAAGTAAATAATAAATAAATCACACTCTGCTTAACTAGAACACTCTATCATAAGAAGTAATACAATTAAAACTGAAAGATATGTAAGATAACATATATAAGTATAACAAAACCAACTGGTAACATTATAATATAAGTAAATAAGCATAGCATTACTGAACTAAAGATAATAGTCATGCACTATCTACTGAACCTTCTTTAGTACTTTAGTGATAATTTCATTAATCAACATGACCATTAGTATGATAAAAGCACTAATACCTGTAGAATGAGTATTTAGTTATAGTTCAAATAAAGCAAAAACAACTACCAAGCAACCATATCTCAAAATGAAAAACAATTCAGTCTGGAGATGCATCTATTAACTAGATAATAATAGTACAGGAACTATTCAAAATAAAATATTATAAGCTGTAAGGTTTTAACACTAGTTAATATACATGAATAAAGTATAATTATATTATTAAATAGTAACTTAAACAGCATCATATATATTGGACTGAATGTACAACAATGTGCATACATATAATTTTAAATCTACTTTTGAATATTTTACTAATGACTCTGTTAGGTTATGTAGCCATACTATTCTTCTAAGCTATAGATGTAACATAGCAAAACAGCATGAAAAGACAAGGCTTTTAAAGTAAACATTTTGAACATCTAATTAAAACAGAAACAAGCAAGCTAAATGCAGTAAATCTAAGGGCTTAAATATATACATGTAGATTCAGCTAATCATATAAAAGATAGTTATTTCAAACCTTTCAAATAAGTAAAGGCTTTCTTAAACATAAACTACTAATCATAAATATCACATCCAGCCTCTGAGAAGAGAGAGAGCAGAGAATAGAAAGAACATGAAACTTTCATATGAACAGGTATACTTTGTAACATTTGTCAAATTAAACACTTCAGTATAATATAAAATAGTGTATGAAAAAATATTCTGAATAGGAAAATATGTTCATTTCTTTACACATCCTTTAGAATTTTAATATATAAAACTAACCTGTTCATTTGTTTCCAGAAACATTTTCACTCTGCTTTATGAAAGTAGCAGCTTGCTTTGAAGTCATGCAGACACAGTAAAAGTCACTGAATATATTATGTGACATGAATCTGTTTAAATTTAAAAAGCAACCTTCATTTATGAAGAGAAAACACTTTAAATAATAGCCAGATCTATTAAAAAGTTGGTGCTATTGAATACTTGTTGAAAACAAGCAGACTTGTGTATTTGAAACTGTCCTTCTTTCCTCACAAATGATGACATCACCATCCATCTCAGAGAGACTGTAGTGTGCGCATGTTCATGCAGAGCATCAGCTGGAACTCTGAGAGGAAGATTTTCTTGTTAGAATGTTGAGATGGAATGTTTTTCCCTCCAAAAATCATTTAGCTTACACAGAAGGCTGTAACTCCAAAGCTTGTAGTAAAATTAACATATTATCTATTTACACAGCAAGCATATGTGAGAGAAAGAGAAAAAAGTAAATACAGGAATTTAAATGCTTCTATTAATCCACACAAATCTAACAAGCATATATCCTGTCACTGCACACTGTCACACCAAATCCATCATGTGTAAATTACATGACAAGTTCTTAAGGTAATATAATTATGTCACACCAGAATTACAAATCATGTAACACAAATACTGTCAGATTAAAGAAAAGAAAAGATCAAACCTTATTGTAGTTCTTTAACAGTAGAATATTAAGATACAGTGTCAGGAAGCTTTTTAAATGTTTTAAGAAAAATGTCTTTTGCATCTTTAGGATCTGAACATGCAAATCTTTTGTCATTAGCTGTGAAAGACAAGGTATTAGGATATGCCATTCAAAATCTAATCCCTCTTTTTATCAAGTCAGCACAATAGGGGCTAGTTTTTGTCTATTTAATTTGATCTGTGCAGGAAGATCTTGGGAAAATGATAGTTTGTGAGACTTCCATATGAATTGTTTCTTTGTTTTAGCAGTTTCTAGGATCTGGAAAGTGTCTTGAAAGTTTAGTAACTTAGTATAAATTAACCTTGGTGTGGAAGAATCTTGCTTTGTACGCAGTGCTCTGTGTGCTCTCTCTACAATTATAGATTTTGAAGAAGCTTCACAATTTAACAGTGTTTCAAAGATATTTTTAGTCACAGATAACAAGTTTTTATTGTCATAAGATTCAGGTAAACCACGAATAATGATGTTATTTCTTCGACTCCTGGCTTCCAGATCCAATATTTTAGCTTGTAAATCTGAAACAGTTTTATCTCTAGATTTAAAGTCACTTTCCAATAAGTCTGTTTTAACCTCCAAAGCTAAGATTTTATTTTCAATAGTAACAATACTATCGTTTATTTGCTTTAAAGATTTACTAAAGTCTGCAAACTGTTCTGAAAAGTTTTGTATAGCACTTTGGATTGGTTTTAATGCTATTTTTAGTTCTTCTAAAAGGAAATTTGAGCCATTTAAATCTTTATTACTTACATTAAAAGTTTCTGTAGGTTGTCTAGATGATTTCAGTCTTTTGAACCTGAATCTTTTCAGGAGAGAGCATTGAAGTATATTTGGCCTTTGTAGGCTGAGTCTCCATGGAGTCAGATTTTGTAGCCATGCCCAGAAATGGAATGCAGTTAACAGGATACCAGGAACCAGGAACAGACTGGAGCAGTAGGAGTCCTAGCAGCAGAGAGACCAAGAATGTTCTGAGGTAAAATAAATCCCAGGATAATAATTCCAGAAGAAAAAATAATCCAAATGCGTAGAAAAAGATTTATAAAATCTTTTAGTATAAAAATTTGAGGAAAAAGGTTGATGTAAAGTTGTAAAAAAAACCCAAAAGTTAAATAGCTGTGAGGAGCTCAGAGAGTAAGGACTAGACTAGTCGGCGGCCATCTTGGAATCGGCATAGCTATAGAGTTAAGATCTCAGCTGAGTGGTCAAGCCAAAACCTCCAGCACCCTCTCTGTCCAACCAGTGCTTCATGTCTCTGCCCAAGTAGCTGCACACACACACACACACACACACACACACACACACACACACACACACACACACACACACACACACACACACACACACACACTTATATATACAAAACACACAGACACTCCTGGGGAAGGCTGGCACAGATTTACTATCTATGCCCCCCTTCTGCCCAGACTATAAGGTAGTAATCACTGCCACTAACCACTACTTACTTATCAGCTACTAAAGGCCCTTTCCAAAGGATGACCAATTCTATTGTGCAATGACACTGTTATCCAAATAAGTGTGACCAAAACTGCTAAGGTTATTTAGGAGTGACCTGTACATTATCACCAAATACATATGCAAGTACTTTAAGAGTTTAAATATCTCTACACAAACCAGCCACGATTAAAAGGTTTAACTATAATACAATAAATAATAAAAGAAGAAGACAACACTCAGTAACTCAATACAATGAGAATAGAGTTCAGAATCACAGGAAATATTTTAAAACAACATTGCAGGACAGTCTCACATAAATGAAGAAAACATCTAAACTAATCTTACTGTATTCCTATCTATCTCTAAGAGAAATCACTGTACCTACATAACTTACATGCACAGCAAGACAAATACAGATGAGAAGTGCTAAAGATATTTACAGGTCCAGAGCAAGATACAAAATGCACAGACTTTCTCTCTCAGATAGTTCTTAAGTTACTAAAAAAATGTCTGCTGAATCACCTCAGATTACACCATTCTTGTCACCTCTGCCTTAGTTAACTCCAAAAAAAGAAGCAAACTGATAAACTGACAAAAAGGCAAGCAGGCTGTAAGTACACCACACCACACCATTTATTGTGAGCGCTTTTGTCAGTGGCAATGCTCCAACTTCATCAGACAAAGCCAAGACAACAATTTACCACTTTATAAAATTGCAAGTGGATACAATTAAACCACTTAAAAATGATGATCATTAAATTACACCCATGTTTTTAATTGATTTAAAGACTTTAAACAAGCTTACATGACTTAATGGGTGTAATTTTATGATAATGCCGAGGGAACTAACACAATCAATGGCGGAACAACAGAAACCAGGGGCAACAAAGGAGATGCCAGAATCAGTGAAGGAGATAAGCCAGGATACTTTAAAAATCCTTGTAAGTCCAGAAGGAGATTTTAAAATTTTCAACTTTATGTCTCTTAACATTGACAATGATATGGTTAATGTGTTTGCTAAAGGGCTCTCTTTTGCACCTGATAGGAGGGCCGATTTAGTTAAAACCATTATTGACTTGAAACTGTGTGTAAACTTAACCTTACATGTTTAATGGGTGCTAACTCTTTGCTTGCTAACAATTAAGAGTGTCTAGTTCATTTAACCCTCCCCTTCAAGAGTCTTTGGCTATTTTTGAAAAAGTTTGTGAGAT
The DNA here is from genome assembly GCF_019279795.1 of Protopterus annectens. NCBI lineage: Eukaryota > Metazoa > Chordata > Ceratodontiformes > Protopteridae > Protopterus > Protopterus annectens. Next base: position 328,431,841 of record NC_056737.1, read on the forward strand.
GGACTTGACAGCATTGCTATCTAACAATCTTAACAGCAAGAATGCTAAAAGGAATATTTCTCCTGACAAGTTAGACTTTAACTTGTTGAATCTATGTAACATTAGAGTCATGAAGCCCGATAAGGGCGGAGGTCTGGTCTTCATGGACCAAACTGAATATGTTAATAGAATGGAAGTATATTTAAACAGCGATGTTTATGAGCATGCCAGCCTAAATGAAGTTAATGGTGCTTATAGGAAGATCAACAGCATACTTAATTACTTATTTCTAGAAGGGAGTATAGATATTGACATACTTCAATATTTGACAATGCCAGTATCCATAATACCTACACTTTTTGGTTCTCCAAAAATACACAAGGACCTTAGTAACCCCCCATTTAGACCCATAGTGGATGGGAGAGGGTCTATTACATATAAAAGTGCTAAATTTGTGGACAAGTTAAAACCTTTATAAAAACTGAACCACAAATCTGCCATGATTCATGGAGCTTTCTTGAGAACATCAACAATTTAGAATTTAACGAGAATTTTATTTTCCTTACGGTAGATATTAAAGATCTCTACACAGTCATACCACAGGAGTTAGGTATTGAGTGGGTTAGATAATTTTTTTTCATGAAAGGAATGATTGGTGGAGAAATTTATGTAATCGAAACCCTTCTAGAGATAGTCTTGTCTAACAATTTTTTATGGTTTAATCGGCAATTATTTCTTCAGAAAACAGGTATTGCGATGAGTTCACCCTGTGGTTGTAGTTTTGCCAACTGCGTGATGGCCTATCGAGAGAGGGTTTTTCTGTTTAACAACACATTGTTTAAAGACCATGTGGTTTGGTATACAAGATACCAAGATGACATGTATTTCATTTGGAAAGGTGAAGCTGCACTAATAGAGTCTTTTATTGCAGCTATCACCGATTTAACTAATTTTTTGGAATTCACATTCCAAGTGGGTATTGACTCCATCAACTTCTTGGATGTACATCTGTCTAAGGATAGGGTTAATAGTAGATATAGGACCACCATATATTGTAAACCCACCTACTAAAATGCTTTTTTACATTTTACAAGCAGCCATCTCTACCATCAGAAGAAGGGGTTGTTAAGGGAGAGGTAGTAAGGGCCGCTGGAATGGTTTTGGGCGATAATGATTACATAATGGAATGTGAGTTGTTAAAATCTATGTTCCTCAAGAGGGGTTACCCACTAAGTTTTCTTGAACATGTCTTCCAAGAGGTAAACACTAAAAGGCTGTCAGGTTATTTTAGACCTATTGTGCAAAAAGTTTATGAAGCAACATATAATGTATCTACTGAACAAGTAACTCATAAGAGGGTGGACCCAATACTAGGTATAGGAAGTAGATTTCTTGTCACTTACTCCGTGGATTCCAAGAACATTAGGGATATTCTTCTCAAGAATTGGACCATAATTTTGGAAGACAATAGTCTCAACAAAATATTGGAAACAGCGCCACGTTTACCTAAAGGAGGGGACCCAACATGAAATGCCTTTTAGAGAAACAGAGGAAAGTATATAAAGGTTGTTCTGGCATGGCAAAGTGTGGTAGTTGCCCTCAATGTAAATTCATTAAATTGGGCAACAAACTACATATTAGGGATAGAACATACACTATAGAAGGCAAATTTAATTGTGACACTAAAGGGGTGGTCTATGTAGCTTTGTGTGAGGGGTGCGCATCATACTACATTGGCAAAACCGAAAGAAAAATTAAACAAAAGATATATGAACACCAGTATAGCATACACAAAAACATAACCACAAATGCATTGGTAAAGCACATTTTAGATTACCCCACTCATAAGTTTGTGTTCACTGTACTACAACAGTTAGAGCACAACACACGAGGAGGTCCATGGGAACTCAAGCTTGAGGAATGTGAGCTTATGTGGCAAGTTTGCACATTTTCACACATACCACCGGGCCTCAACGAATATGCATCAATCAAGTGCCTTTTAAAGCTTAAAGCACTTGCTTGGTAGTGTTTATAGCTAGTGGCTCAGTTCTTTATTTCCATCTCTTACTAATTATTTAAGTATATTTTGATGGGGACCTGGGGCATTGTTTGCCTATTTACATAGTGTGTCATATTTATTATCATTTTACATTTAAACACTAGTCCACTTGATTGTATTTGTTGGTTGTTGATACATACACACCTATGTACACAAAATGAAGTTTTAAATATAGCAATAAATTAAAAAAAATTAACTTTTAATATTTAATTCTTAATTTTATAAATTTGCATCAACTATTTGTTTGTCTTTTCTAGTATTCTAGTTAAAATGGTATCATACCTTATTAAATTAAAAATTTTAATGCTTGCTTTTATTATATATATGTGTTTATGTATTTCATATAGTTATTTTTCATGTTTTATATTTTGTATATGGTTTTAATAACACACATTTTATATGGAGAATACATATATATTGTATTAGGTGAATTTCTTGTTTTATAATTGATTTAGAGATTTTAAACAAGCCTACATGGCTTAATGGGTGTAATTTAATGATTATCAATTTTAAGTGGTTTAATTGTATCCACTTGCAATTATATAAAGTGGTAAATTGTTGTCTTGGCTTTGTCTGATGAAGGTTGAGCATTGCCTCTGTCGAAAACGCTCACAATAAACTGTGTGGTGTGGTGTACTTACAGCCTGCTTGCTTTTTTGTCAGTTTACCTCTGCCTTAGTTCCCAGGTTAGCAGGAACCTAAAATTTAACACGTCTCTGTTAAAAATACTTATCTTTCAGAAGCTGACACTTCTCTCTTAGAAGCTTGCCTGAAACTGGAAGTCATAAAACAATTACCTTGGAAACCTGTAATTACCTCTGTTTCCAGACAATAGGAAACCCTACAACTCTAGACCTTTTGTCTGCTTTGAGCTGAAACAGAGATAACAGAGTCATAAACAAGTTCCACTTATTTTCTTAGAGTTTGCAAGTTAACTCTGTATGTTCCAGCCTTTACCATCAACACATACATTTGCATAGGCATGTAGTTTATACACATTTCTGCTCTTTTCCAGCAGGGTGCACTGTGGTTACAATATTGAAGCTCAGTACAGAACATATAGTTTTCTTACATTTCTAAGGCAAGCATGCAAATCATAGAATTATTTACAAAATTCTATCTAGCTGGGCAGGCAGCCTTCACAACCAGAACCATCATCATCATTGCAACCACAACACTGTATCTGTGATGCAAACTTTAAACCGAAGAATGAGTCAGGCACTGTTTCCAGACCAGAATGTGTTCAAAAGTCTGATTCTGTTCCAGAAAATGATTCGAACATTCCACAGGTCAACCATTTTGCAGAAACTGTCCCAGTTGCTAAATCTAATTCCCAATTGTACGTCACACGATATGGACGAGTGTCTAAACCAAGTGTGAAATATGCAGCAACATGGACATGATTGTACATACCTATATGTTTAATATTGTATAATGCATGTCTATGGATTACCTGTGATTTCTGCATGCCAAACAGTCTCATAACAATTGCATGGTCTATTTCTCAAAGAGAGAGGCTGTAGATCAGAGTGTAAAGTGTGTGTGCTTATATCTTTAAGAAGCATGCAAGGCTGTATGTGCACATATATAAACCGCATATATGCACAACATAGTGCCATTTTGTAGAAGCAGCTAGGGAGTGAGCATGCATGATCATAGTCATTAATTGTATACAAGTTACTTAAGTTACAGTCAATAGTCAGCAATAGTAATGTGTTTGTATATAATAAAACTGCTTGAACAGAACCCATGAAGACTCATTTATTTGTGTCCTAACACAAAAGCGACAGCTCTCCTGGGCGTAAGGAGGGAGGAAGGCAGCTTAGGCTCATTGCAATGTACAGGGTAAGGTTTTAGCCAGCTCTGTGCTGCATGAGCTGTGAGCTGCTTAGTCAGGATGCTGCAAATGCATGGAAGCCCACATGCACATACAAACGATAGAGATCACAGAGATGGCAAGTAAGCCAGTACCTCCTTCAGTCCGAGGGAGATATAATCTTGTCATTCACTTGCTTTTATACATCATTTAGTAATTATGAAACCATTTGCTTGTTTTTGTGTCCATCTGAGCCAGTGTTTTCTGGGGCCAGTCAATCACAGCAAAGTTGTTAAGTCAGATCAGGAAGAGCAAGTTGATTTATCTATCGGATTTTACTCATAGATATCAAGATAGTTTTCAATATTAGCTTTAGTCTTCTGAAGCTTTGTTCTCATTTGTTCATATTTTATTGCTGACCCTTCTATTCCCAGATATTTATACATATGCTCATGTTCAATTTCCCTTATGTCACATTTCCTTCCCAGGTTGATATTTCTTGGTGCTGCAGCTTTCCCCATATAAGTGTTGCTTTTGCACATTTATCAAGACAAAATGTCATTCTGATATCATCTGAAAAAGTCTGAAATATTTATAGTTGTGCTTTTAGGTGCTTGTCTGACGAGCTATACAATTTTAATTCATCCACACACGATGCAGTCTTTGAACATGTTTTCTGGAAGTTAAGCTGTAATCATAGCCTAGTCTATTAAGTAAATAGCTTAATGGATTAATGGCAAGACAAAATAGCAGTGGTGAACCACCCTGAAATACCCCCCCCCCACAAACACACTTATTTCTTTATCCCTGGACTAATAATTTGCCCTTTACTCTGAGTCTGTCATAAAGTGGTTTGCCACTGTTTCATAGTCTCAGCTATGCAATTGATCAATGTAGGTGTAACTTATATATCTGTGAGCATTCCATAATCAATGAGTATGGAATGCTGTCAAATGCTGTTTTGTAATCCACCCATGCCATACTTAGGTTCAGCCCCTTTTTGGAGATCTTCAGTATGGCTTTGTTTAACTATAAATTATTATTTCTTCCATATGATTTTATTTTGTTACCTTTTTATTCTATTGCCTTGACTCATTTTTTCCATAAATGACTATACATTTTGTTTGCATAATTTCTAATATATATGTTATATAATGTTGGAAGGCAAATTATTCGTCTGTCTATAGCTCTTGTGATGGCTTGCCAGTTTTGTCTAAAGACGAAGTATGTTTTTTTCCTGTTATTTATCAGATTGGTGTCTTTTTTGGGATATGCTTATAAAAATAAATTTTACTCAGGGCTAAAGCTTTATGCAAAAATGTTAATACCTTTAGCCAGGAGGTAGGCACTATATCACAAAATGGAATTTTCCATTGAGGAACCTTTCTTAATTTTGTCTCAATTCCTCTCACTGTTATTATGCCATTTCACATCCTCTATGTAATGATAGGAGGTACTGCCAGCCATGCCAGCAGTAGGGCAGGGGCTCCTATCAGTTTGTCGAAACTTCAGCAGTTCGAACACCATATTTTTGAAATGTGAAGTTTGAAAACTGATTATCGCAAAGCTGCAGAACACTGAATTCTTTCCCAGGGAAAGAATTCGGTGGGCCATTTCTGTGGCTTCGCGATTTTCAGCACTGTGGTGGAAAGTTACGTGTCGGGTTCAGGTAAGTGTGCGATTGTGTGGACGTTAGTGTTAGGGTGCAGTTTAGGTGAGTTAGGGTTAGAGCACGGGTGAGGTGGGTGTGCAATAGTGACAGACTTTAGGGTTAGGGCGGGATAGGTGAGTTAGGGTTAGGGCGCGGGTCAGGTTAGTGTGCGATTGTGACGGACTTTAGGGTTAGGGTTTGGGTTAAGGTAAGTGGATAGATAGTAGTGCATGTACAGTTTAGTGTAGGGTTAGTTGTAGGATTTTAAGTGTATGTGTGTGGATTGCTGTTTTTTTCGTGTGCTTGTGTTATGTGTGTGTGTTTCTTGGAACAGCGATTTTTTTTCCCTGGGAAAATAATCACTGTTCTAAGCCTTCAATGGTTTTGCACTTTGAGGTTAGAAGTTCAAACATATGGTGTTCGAACGTCTGCCATTTCGATTAAGTGATATAGACCCGTAGGGCAGTGGATGTACTTGTGCCAGCACAGCTAGCTGGAATTTTGTAAATAATTATATGTCATTTGTATATCAAACTGATTTGTAGAAATGCTTGTGCTGAAAATGTATTTGTGAGGTTTGCTTGTGTTAAATTGTAGCAGCAGTGCACCCTGCTGGAATGAAAAGAAATGTACATGTATTATTGCAACTGAATTAAATGTATATGTTTTAATAGAGGATGCTAGGACAGCAGAGGTTAACCAGCTAGCTTACGTTAAAAAAATAAGGGAAATGTAAATGAACTGTTAAACCATTAAAATGGCACTCTCAGTGCTGAATAGGATCAGAGCCAGTGGGTCTGGAAGAAGCCTTTGTTCATTAACTGAGTAAAAAGAGGGGAAGTCCCAGGCCCTGCCATAAAAATTTAGATGCTTATTGTAGCCATCTATGCTTAATTCCTATCACAGCTTCAAAGGGGTACTGTGAGAACCTAGAGTCAGGTGACAAGATGAGGTCATTCTGCAAGCCATCTTGGATATTACATTTTAAAGGGAGTAATCTCTGAGTATTGAGCATTCTGTTTTGGAGAACCTGACTAGAAAGACTGCTCGTGTATTTCATGGTGCCTTGCTTTAACAAGTAAGTTATTAGGGAATAGTAATTCTCCTAGGTTCAGTCAGGAATATAATGAAGCTTAGTTTAGAGATTGTTTTTCTTTATTTGTATGAGCCTGTCCATGAATGTTATTTTCAATATTTCCTGTGATTTGAACTCTGTGGTTTACTGTAAATATATATTTGTTATTTTCTCATTCTTTTATTATTTATTATTAAATATATTTAAACTTTTCATTGTGGCTGGTCCTTTTTAGAAAATATTTAAGCTTTGGGAGTATTTGCACATATTTATTTGGTGATAACTTTGGCCACTACTGAAAGCCTTGCTGTTTGGTTAACATTATCACTCATATTAATATTAATTTCACTCAGCATGATTGGATACCCTTTTAAGACCCTTATAGTAACTGACTGTGTGTGTGTGAAAATTAAATCTCAAAGAGTGTGTGTGTCAGTTACTTGGGGCAGGGACACAAAGTACTGGTTTCACAGTATCAGTAGGGAGCCTTTTTGGGGACCTGGAGAGAAGTAGATAGACACTCAGATCTCGGTCTGCGTGTGTGCCCTGTGTGCTCTTAAGGGAAATTGTGCTTGATGCCGAGAGGTCTGCATCTGGAAATACTGAGTATATCCATTTGTATTCCAAGTGCATGTCCCTCTCCAGTATCAGTGGTGAGCATTAGGGCTTCTTGGTTACTGGACCAGCATGGGGACATCATACTCTACATTAAAGCTTCTTACCTCTACTTTTAACTCTTTTATCTATTCAGCATTTTTGTTATGTTCAACAGGATCTTTATAAATATTGGTCCAAAATGTACTGATTTCTTCTTTTTAAGTGGTGTTACTATTACTTTAATTTTGTTTTCCAATTTTGTATAAAACCTTTTTGGGCCTTCAATGAATTGCTTGTTTTTTTTACTTTTCCTTAAAGTTTGTCTACTTATATTCTAGTTTTTTTCTGATTATGCTGTATTAGTTTATTTTATTTATCCTTTGTTGACTGGGTAAGCCCCACTAGGGTATCTACTTGTTTTCAGGGGACTCTGAAGGTGGTATTTGAAACCATGATCTGTTTTGATGTTGTGTGCTGTATTTATGTCTGTTCTTAGAATTTTCAATTACATACTCCCTTTTTTGCATTGTTCTAATAGTGATACTTCTTGTTGTAGTTGCTTTATATTTTTCTCTGTTCAGTATTTCCATGTCAGCATTCTACTGTTCCTTTCCTTTCCTTTGTTACTCTGCATTTTTGTGATAGCACTTTGAATTACATTATCTACATATCAGCATCTACAGTTTATTTCTATGTCGCATGAACCTAACTATGAATATAATAGTCCCAGTTACTATGTTCATCTGTTTCACCAGTCTTATAACATTTGGGTTTTATTCATTTTCTATCATACCTCTCAATTTCTAAGCAAAAGAATTCTGGAGACAAAGTAAAAAATAATGGGGGGGGGGGGGAGCAAGGACCAAAGATCATGAACAGATTTTAAATATTGTTCTTATTAACTTAACAAAGTTGCTAGAATAACAGGTTTTGTATTTGTATGCTTTTTCTGGAGGGTACGAAGTCTGAAACTTAACTGAATGTCATTATTTCCAGACTTCAGTCCTCAATAATTTGGCAGAAAAACACAAATTTTATAAGGATCAGACTAAAAATAAGAGGAAAAAATATGGACATTCTACAAAATTCTGGACAGTTGAGAGATATATTTCCCATAGTCACTTTTTTATCTGTTTTAAAATTACTTGTCTATTTCTACTAAATAAAACAGGTTTCCCCTTAGATCATTCTTTTCTAGACTGAGAGCATCTTTTTGTTCTCTGCTTCCTCTTATTTCTGTTGCTGTGCAGTTCTAGCAAGATGTTCAAGTGAGTCTCCTGAAGAAGGTTACAGAATTTCACTCTGTGACATACCCTCTGTACAAATGCCCTGCACCGTCTACTTTGGATTCAGTGACTCATCATGTTGTGATATTGCATGTATCACAGTCTCCATACTAAACCCTTCACTTCTTAGCTGGTTTATCACTTCCATTCCTAATTGTTGCTTTTATGCCTCACTAAATGTTTGTTATTCAATACATTCCCCTTTTGTTATTGCACCCTTTCCTTTGCAAATTTTAAAATGTCTGAATGTCTCAGTATGTATATATCTTCAAATATCTTTGGAGTTGTAGTTGTCATATTGGTTAGTACAGCTTTCTTTTCTGCATAAATATTACACCATATCATATCTGTTTTTCTTTTCCAAGACCGTACTCCTTATTTATACATTTAAATAGCCTCTGGGATTTGTTTATTTTCTTGTATCACTTTATCAATCAGATCATTTTTCAGATGATCTAATGTTTCTTCTTTAGTGGTGCAACAGGAAGCACACTCGCCTTTTGTGTAGAAAGCTGTGGGTACTATTCTCATGCAAGGTACATGGATTGCTGACACTGAAATTCAAAATAAGGGGGTTGCTGCACTCCTGAGCATGTTTCCCTTCAGATGAGACATTCAACTGAGACCCCATGTGCCTGAACTGGTGGTAGCTCAGGTGAATGTAAAACATCCCATAGCACCTAAAGAGTAGGAGAGGTTTCCCAATGCCCTGGCCAAATTTCCTCTAGTGGTATAAATACCACCCTGGGTCTCTCTGAAAAGAGGCTACTAGCCTAGTGGGACTAACCTGGTCAACCAAAGAATAAATAAAAAAAATGTTTTGATCTGATCTGTTCTATTATGGAGATATTTTTTATTTGTACCTTTTAACACTTTCTCTGGTGCAAATGATTTTCCTTCCACTAACTTCTTTTTTACTTGTGCTAAATGTCCTCAGTTTGGAAATTCTGGATTTGCTGCATAATAGAAATGTCACATAATCCATTTTTATACCCAGCAGTCCATTTTATTGCCTCTGTGCCCCTTACCTGACCTATCTCTCTTTTTTTCTCATTTTATTTGGGACTGATTGTTCTACTGCAAAAGGACACTCACCATATGGACTAACCCCGTAGAAGGGAAGTTTCCATGTTTTGATGATTCTGCACTGCTTTTTTCCAGTCCTGGCACCAGTGTGTACACCAGGATTGGGCACTTCTTTATCACTGGACCTGTACACCCACCCATTTTCTTTTTTATTTGTTGACCTACCTGCCTTCATGTTATATAAAATACAGTCTATATATCAATGTTATCATGGTGAGATTTTTGTAAAAATAGAGTCCACCATGTGAAAGTACTCACCAAGACTTGAGAATGAATTTGGTTCTAGCAATACTACTCTCCTTCTCTTGCTCATTCCATTTTTCCATTCAGACCCTTTTTAATTTCGCCAAATCTTTTGGGTTTTTAATACCATGATGGGAATGGACCCCATTCTTAAGTCAAAGTATGATTAAAGTGCATGAAATTAGTATTGTTTCAATCTTTGATGTCAGCCAGAAGTGTTCTTCGCTGCACCTACAATGTGACCAGTAATTCTGCAATTTGTATGGAGTTACATGTATCGGTTTGTTTGTTTGTGTCTTTCGGCTTTTCCCGGTTAGGGGTCGCCACAGCGGAACTCCCGTCCACTAATAATTGGCAGTAGATTTTTACATACTGGCTTGCTGGGCCTAACGCACAACCTTCAACGAAGGAATGCCCATTCACGCATGTCACCACACAGAAGACGCTCTAACTGAGAATCGAACGGGCAACGTCTAACTGTGAGGAGACAATAACATATCTAAATACGATTGTAGCTTCTATTTTATGAGACCCATTGCTCCTACTACTTTTGGAACTGTCTGGGTATCTTTCTTCCACATTGCTTTCATTTCTGCCTGCAAATCCTGATATTTTATGACTTTCTGTCTCTCTGTAGGATCAGTGCTACTTTTGTCTTCTTTTCATGGACCACTATATCTGTTTTTTTCGCATCTATCTTTTGAACTGTTGGTAATGGGTGATCCCATGTGAAGTAGACTTCATCATTTTTTATCATGCTTTGTGCCTCATGTTTCCAGTGTTTTTCAGCTACTTTAGTATTATAATATTTGTACAATCCCCAGTGCAATAGTCATGCCACATTAATATGCCTTTCAGTATACAGTTCTTCTGCCATTTGTATGTCACAACCAACAACAAGGTGTGCAACTGTTTCCAGTTCTGTTTTACAAAACCTACATTTGTCTGTTTCTCCTACATGTTCAATGGACTTTGTAAACCAACATGTACATAGTCTACTATCTTGGGCCACCAATATTAACCTTTCATCTTTTGGTATGAATTCGCTTCTCGTTAACCATTCCTGCATTCGATCCTGATCAACGTGAGGTTGTTCCAGGAGTTTTCTATACTTGCAACTATATTTATGCATTTTTCACATTTTTTGCCTTCTCATCTGATCCTTCACCTTATATTCTTTCTTTTGTTTTTTTTTTGGCGCATTCAGTTGCTGCCTGATTTTTATCTACTTTTGGTTTGATATCTATTCCCGTATGACACCTATATGTCTCTGCTAAACTAAACAGGGAACTCATCTTTAATTTATTCTCCTCATGTTTCAAAAGTTTCACTATGTTTGGGTCTTGTGAGGTCAACAGATATGTATGCAATCCCATGATTGCAGATCTATACATGTAACCATTTTCAAGGAGGCCCATATCTCCTTCATAACGGGAATATATAATCTTGGTATGCACTGATTTTTATAAACCTTTTGATGAGTATGAAGCATCCTTCTTGTTTTCCTATCAAATCTATCCAACACCTTTTGGGGCCAATCAATCACTCTAAAATTGTAAGTTAGGACAGGAAGAGCAAATTGGTTTATTGCTTGAGCTTTGTATCTAGATGTCAACGCTGTTCTCAGGATTAATTTAAGTCTTCTAAAATATTGCTTACTCAGTTTTATTCACATTTGTTCATGTTTTATTGTTGAGCCTTCATCAATTCCCAAATATTTATACACTCCCTCTTGCTCAAATTCTTTTGTATCACATTATTGTCCCAAACTGATATTTTCATGGTGCTGCAGCTTTCCTGCTTTAAAGGTTGCTTTTGCATATTTATCAAGACCAAAGGACATTCTTTTATCATCTAAAAGAGTTTTGACTACTTGCAGTTGTGCTTTCAGTTCCTCATCTGATGAGCTATACAGCTTTAAATCACTGACAAAGAGAAGATAAGTCTTTACACTGTGTTGCTTTCTGGAACCCAAATTATAGCCATGATCTAATTTGTTAAGCAGACAGCTTAATGGGTTAAGACTCTGTGAGTCCTCTGGTGATATATGACATGTCTTTATCTAAAATACTCACTGCATTTAAGGAATTTGAAAGGTCTTCTTTTTTAATTTCTCCAAATCTTTTGTGTTTCTAATAGCACAACATGAATGGACCCCATTCCTTTTTCAGGGCATTATTAGAATTCATAAATTAGTATTCCTTCAGTTTTTCATGTTTGCCAACAATGCTTTTCTCAACAGCTGTAATGGACCCAGAACTGCCTTCTTTTGCAGTTCATATACAGTTACATGTACTGGTAGCAAATTTAAGTATGGTTGACAATTCTTTTTTTATTAGTCCTGTTGCTCCTTCTACTATTGAAACTGTCTGTATGTCTATCCCATATTGCTGTAGTTTCTGCTTGCTTATCCTGGTATCTAATGACTTTGTGTCTCTTGCTATGCAAAAACGCTATATTTGCTAGGTGTTGCTATTTCAACAATTAATTGTTTTGTCCTTTTTTTCTTTGACTACTATAGCTGGTGTTGCTTCTGCTTTCTTAGGACATGTGATGAGAACTTCTTCATTTTCAGTTATTCTTTATGATTTATTTTTCTAATGCTTCTCAACTACTTAGATGTTGTAGCGTTTACATAATTTCTAGTGCAACAGTCTAGCCACATTGTTTTTTAAACATTTTTTATTAAATTATCACTCAAGATATAGGCAATCATACATTAACAAAAAAGAAAACTAACCATATTAATGTTTTCCATTTGCATACATTATACATTACATATCTTTTATTTCTTTGTAACTGTCATCAGTCTAACATTACATAAAATGCTGAATTCCTGCCTTCCCTTAAACCTCACTTCTCGTTCTCCTAAACATTATTCTGCATGAATTATTCCAACAATTTCCATTTATTTGTATGCACTTTGTTCCTTCCCTTTTCTAATGATCTATTTTCCAGTTCTTTTTATCTGTTTTATAATTTTCAGTACTTAAAATACAGCTGGTTTAGACTTTGATTTACATTTTTTTAGTAATTGCTTTTTTCGCAGCCAAAATAATTGCATTTAAGAAGGCCTTAGTGAGTTTAGGCAATTCAGACCCTGTGTCCCAGCTCAAAAGAATAATTTCCTTAGTTACAGCCATTTGCTTGCACAATTTTACTGAGAAGAGTACTCTGCAGTGAATTATGAGAATCTACCAACTCATTATTCTCCAAAACCAGTTGTTCCAGTTATCTCTTTCTTCCCCATCACACCTCCAACATTTGCTATCTACCTGAGAAAAAAAATTCTTTGACATCTGCTTTGGGTATAAAATACCCATGCAAACACGTCCAATCAAATATCCTAAACCTTCGCAACCTTGGTGTATACTTGTGAAGCATGAATATGTCCTTCCATTTTTGTCTTGAAAACTGCTTTTCCAGTCTTTCTTCCCAATATTTTCCAGTCTCCTCTAACTGATTCTTATAGTTATCATGCACAATTTTATAAGCCCTATTAATTATCCCTTTTTTACAACAGCTTCCCTTCTAGATTCAACTAAAGACTCTATCAGAGCAGATCTTTCATTAGGATTCCAATATCCCTTTCTCTTAGCTTTGTGAAGATTGTGTGATGTAGGTGAAGGCTGCCAGCCTAGCCAGAGAGAAGTTTGGAGATATTTCTGTCATCTGTAAATATTAATGTAAACCACAGTCTTGTTGTCTTAAATGGCAAAAATAGTGTTACATGTGGAACTGGAAAAAAATATAATAACAGTGCACTCTACTGACCAAGTAAAGCTTGTTGTGACCCTTTAATGTTAAAACTCGGAGCCAGTAAGTCTAGAGAGAGGCATCTTGCCTATTGTTTTAAGGCCACAGTTAATGGCCAGAATTTGCATGCGTAAATGTTCTTTATTGATATGGTTTCTGCCCAGAGGTGAAGAATGTAAATGTAGTTTCTGTTAGCCTGGAAACCCAGGGAAGTGTGAAGAATGATGTAATGTGAACCAGGAATGTGATTTAAAAACAAAGAGAATCAAAGAGCATTAAGCATTTTTGTCTTGACCATCCAACTCACCAACACTGTTTTGCTCTATATGTAAGTTTATCTTAGACTTGTGTTTTCTCTTAGAAATAGCTAGACACTAGAAAGATTAGACTAAATGTTTTTCTGTGATGTCAGAACTGTACTACTGAATTATTTTAAGTATTTCTCTGTGATTGCTGAACACTTGACTAAAAAGTATTGTCTTGTGTTTTGACTATTTGTTATTAAATATTTTTAAACCTTTTCAGCTGTGGCTGTTTTTGTAGAGATAATTTAAACTCTTCAGAGTACTTGCATGCTTTGGTAAATTGTACAAAGCCACTTTAATAGCTTTAGCCCTGGGCTATATTACCAATTGGATAATAATATTGCACAGTAATAATTGGACACCCTTTTAAGGGCCTTTGAGTAGCTGATAAATATTAGTGGGTGGTGGCAGCTGGTACTACTGTATAGTTTGGGCAAAATTGGCACAGCTGGAGAACCTGTGCCAGCCTTCCCAAGGAGTGTCTGTGTGGTTGTATAAACTCTTCCCAAAGTGTGTGTGTGTGTGTGTGTGTGTGTGTGTGTGTGTGTGTGTGTGTGTGTGTGTGTGTGTGTGTGTGTGTGAGCTACTTGGGCAGGGACACAAAGCACTAGATGGACAGACAGGGTGCTGGAGGTTTTAGCTTGCCCACTAGGCTGAGATCTGGACCCCAAAGCTGTGCCAGTGGGGAGTCTTATTGGGGACCTGGAGAGCAAGGGAGCGACCAGCCCCAGACTGACTGTGATCTTTGTGTGCTCTTAAGGGAAATTGTACTTTACTGTGTGTATTTGTTATCCTTCCCTCCCATATGAGACACCCTTCACTGGTAGTGGTAAGGATTGAGGCTCCTTGATTGGTGGGCCAGGGCTCGGGCATCACATATTAATTGGTGGCAGTGGTGGGATATCCACCCCACATATTAATTGGTTGGCAAATACTAATTGGCTTGTAGTGGTGTAGGTAGAGTGAATTCCTTTAGCTGGTGTACAGTGAGCTCTGAAGGTGTTTTGTACTCTAAATCAGCCAAGCAGTGAATACTCAGAGTTCAGATCACAATTGTTTTATTTCTTTTGTTAGCTTAGTTAGTCAGGGTGAGTAGGCAGCATGTCAGCAGAGGAGTATGGAAAGCTGACAAGGAGCCAGCTGGCAGAGATGTGCCAGGCTATGGGACTGGTGCATGGAAACCTGACTAAGGCAGACCTGATTGCAGCCTTGGTTACATTTGCAGGCTGAGGAGAATGAGAAACTGCTATGCCTGGAAGCTGAGGAAAAGGAGAGGCAGAGACAGCATGGGATGGAGATGCTGACTCTTCGCCAGAGTCATGGAGGTAATGGGGAAGGGAGTAACTGGACCCCAGAAGCACAAAAGGTCAGTAAATTTCTTCCGCAGTTTAAAGAGGGGGATACTTTTGATAGTTTCATTCATATGCTTGAGAGGGTATGCAAACAGTATGGTTTTGACCAAAGGTTCTGGGTATGGTTCCTGACCCCCTTACTCCATGGTAAAGCTGTAACTATTTTGTCCAAAATGTCTGATGTTGCATGTTTTGATTATACTGCTGTTAAAAATCACTTGTTAAAATTGTTAAAGCTAACACCTGAAATGTATAGGAAAAAGTTTCATGAGCATAGGCGCAAGGCAGATGAAAGTGTGTGTGAATATGTTGCTGAACTGGGCACTTATTTCCATAGATGGGTGAATGGATGTCATGTCACCACTTTTGAAGGGCTGGCACACCTTTTGGTGAGGGAACAAGCCCTTAGCACTTTGCCTGAGTACATGAGGATCTGGTTAGTTGATAGACAATGTGCCACTTCAGATGAGTTGGGGAATAAGGGAGACCTATACCTGGCAAACAGGGCAGCCCTGCACAGGAAAGGGACACCCAGTACTGCTCATGGTTCCAGAGTACACCCTTGTGTGTGTGTGTGTGTGTGTGTGTGTGTGTGTGTGTGTGTGTGTGTGTGTGTGTGTGTGTGTGTGTGTGAGCTACTTGGGCAGGGACACGAAGCACTAGATGGACAGACAGGGTGCTGGAGATTTTAGCTTGCCCACTAGGCTGAGATCTGGACCCTATAGCTGTGCCAGTGGGGAGCCTTGTTTGCTATAGAGCAAGGGAGCAACCAGCCCCGGACTGACTGTGATCTATGTGTGCTCTTAAGGGAAATTGCACTTTACTGTGTGTATTTGTTATCCTTTCCTCCTATATGAGATGCCCCCCACTAGTATTAGTGGTGAGGAATGAGGGTTCTTGATTGCTGGTCCAGAGCTTGGGCATCACAAACCTAGTATCTGATATCAATCCCTGATAGACTAGACAGTCTCTAGCTTGTAGTCCAAATGTCTTCTTGGCCTGCTCCCATTCTATTAATGCTCCCTCTCTAGTTATTTGCTTCCAATACCTTAGTTCCTTTGCCAGTTTTCTCAAGTAAATTACAACTCCCTCTTGCTTATTCTCTGTACCCGTAATTGCAGTCATCCTTATCAGCAGACTCTTATTTCTCCATTCTTGTGTTGGCTTAGTTTATAGAATACCTTCTATTACTTTATGAATATAATATTCTGTATGGCTGTTGTTATTTTCCTTTAGGATCTGCATCAAAATTCTACTCTCTCCTTTTTTCCTGACTCCCCCCTGCTTCATCACCCTCCCATTCCACTTTGAATTATAGCTTTCTGCTTGTCTTTTATATATGTGTGTGTGTGTGTGTGTGTGTGTGTGTGTGTGTGTGTGTGTGTGTATATATATATATATATATATATATATATATATATATATGTGTATATATATATATATATATATATATATATATATATATATATATATATATAAATACACACACACAGTGGATATAAAAAGTGTACACACCCCTGTTAAAATGCCAGATTTTTGTGATATAAAAAAATGAGACCACAATAAATGATTTCAAAACTTTCCCCACCTTTAATGTGACTTATAACCTGTACAATTCAATTAAAAAACAAACAAATCTGTTAGGGGAAAAATATAAAAAATAAAAAACATACAATAAGCTGGTTGCATAAGTATGCATACCCTTAAACTAATACTTTGTTGAAGCACCTTTTGATTTAATTACAACATTTAGTCTTCTTGGGTACACACCTGCCATCACTTAAAGAGACTGATTAACCCCAAATAAAGTTCAGCTGTCCTAGTAAGATTTGCTTGACATTTACTCAGTTGCCTGCTACAGCAAAAGCCATGGTTCACAGAGAGCTTACAAAGCATCAAAGGGATCTCATTGTTCAAAGATACCAGTCAGGAGAAGCATACAAAAAAATTCCACAGCATTGGATATACCATTGAACACAGTGAAGACAGTCATCAAAAAGTGGAGAAAATATGGGACAATAGTGACTTTGCAAAGAACTGGACATCCCTACAAAATTGATGAAAAGACAAGATGAAAACTGGTCAGGGAGGCTGCCAAGAGACCTACAGTAACACTGAAGGAACTCCAGGAATTTCTGGCAAGTACTAGTTGTGTGCTATGTGTGACAACAATCTCCCATATTCTCCATATGTCTGGTCTATGGGGTAGGGTTTCAAGACGGAAGCCTTTTCTTACACAGAAAAACATCCAGTCCTGGACAAAATTTGCAAAACAATACATCAAGTCTCCCAAAAGCATGTGGGAAAATGTGTCATGGTCTGAAGAGACCAAGACTGAACTTTTTGGCCACAATTCCAAAAGGTACATTTGGCATGAAAACAACACTTTGCATCACCAAAAGAATACCATCCCCACAGTGAAGCATGGTGGTGGCAGTATCATGCTTTGGGGTTGCTTTTCTTTAGCTGAAACTGGGGCTTTTGTCAAGGTAGAGAGAATTTTGAACAGTTCCAAATACCAGTCACTTTTGGTCCAAAACCTGACGCCATTGTCTCTTGATTACCATATCAATTATACCCTTGAATTTCTAAATCCCTATTTTCTTTGCCAGTGGCTCTAAATATTCAGAAATAACAAAGGGGAAGTGGACACCCTTGCCTAATTCTTCCATTCAGACAGAACTTGTCAGACAGGACACCCCCACTTTAATTTTTGCCTCCAATCCCTCTCATATCCTCTGAATTAATCTTATTGTTGTATCAGGGAATGCAAATGCTTCTATTTCCCTACTCATAAAATCTCAGCTTACACTGTCAAATGCTTTCTCTGCATCAAGATCCACTGACAATGACTCATTGTACACCAGGCAGAAGAGGAGTAAATTCATTCCACTATTCAGAGAATGTCAAGACGCAGGTGTGGGATTCAAACTGCTGTATCCAGCTGTCTTTAAGGTATTCTTCCCTGGAGGGACAAAATACATTTTTGATGAAGTGCATGCTAGGGAGGAAATGCAGAAGTTTGTCCAACAAAAAGTGAGCTGTGAAACAGAAGGAAATTCTTCTTCTTGTTCCTCTGGTAATAAAGAGCACAGAGAGGCTGTGCCTGTGAGACCTTTTCCAGTATTTCAATGGAAAATGTTGGAGAGAAGGAAGGGAGCACGAGAGTTGACTAAAAGAATTAAGAGTATGTTGGAAATGAAGCATAGACATGATTTGGGAGATGGAGAAGAACAGTAATAAAAACAGTAATTTAATGTGGGATTACAGTGCAATAATTATATTTGTAAAATATGACAGAACAAGAAAATCTGGAAATATTGGAATTTTTCAAAATTTTTGGATTTGTAAAGTAAATGCCTCACTTCATGTCATTAATGTTCAGAAAAATGCTTAGAGAGGTTAAGAGAGGAGAGAAAGCTAACTGTAAGAAAAGAAAACACTTTCTTTTCTTAACAGTACTGTATTTGTGGTGCATGGTTTTCTTTGCATGCTATTTTTAAGTGTAATGGGGATTGTAAACAGGTGTTGTTTTTCTTTCTCTCCCCTCTTCTCTCTTTCTACTTGTACAGTACCTGCTTTGGTATAATCAGTTTCTGATTATTCATTCCATTCTCTACAAACCCTCTTTCTGTCCAATTATCTCATCTCTAATCTCTCATTACCTACCCACTAGATTACTCCGCAGTCCTGAACAAGGCCTACTAAAAATCTACAAACCAAGGACCAAAATGGGTCACCTAGTCTATAGCTTTAACCCTTCCAAGGCCTGCAATAGCCTACCACTAGATATAAGATCCCTTGAGCATCCCAATCAATTCAAAACCATTACAAAAATACCTTCATGAAAAATGGACTTGCCAATGTAATTATCCCCCGTAAACACTCCCCTATAACCTTCTACTTCTCTTCTCTCTTCCTTCCCTTCAATAAACAAACCTACTACTTTATCTTCTCCTCATGGTATATCACTGTACAAACATAACTAGTAAAATATTTCAGCTATGTAACTATTACACTATTATGTATATAATATGTAATTATGAATGTATCCCTCTGACAAATGTATTTCTATGTATTTCACTTGCCACAGTTTAATGTATGACACTGTAATGCAATAATGTGTGGTACTGATGAATGTAATGTGTGGCACTGTAATGCAGTAATCTGTGGTACTGATGAATGTATTTCTATATGTATTTAATATGTAACATTTCTGTTTTCTGTTAGAACTTTTCACCTCGGGTCTCCACTGAAAATAGGTATTTGAAGCCCAGTCGGACAAACCCGGTCAACAAATATAAAATAAATAAAAAATAAATAAATATAGGCAATGCAATGAAAAAAGGAGCCTGGTTAAAAAGGTATGACAATGTTAAAATTAATGTGCTTTTTTCATTCTTGCATGAGGAAATTACTGGATTAAGGACTTTAGACTGATTAGTTTTAAGAGAGAGCAAGTAAATGAAAAAGAATATTGAATATTATGAGGCTTTTTTCTAGCAAATGCATGTTTACTAAGCAATTCTGCAGCTGGTCTTCATGTCTCCATGGAGGCAATCTGATAAAGAGAAACTGGAGATAGTCTGCTGGAGGGAGATTGGCTGAGTTAAAAGAAAAAAAAGAAGAGAGAAATTGGCTAGGATATAATGTTCTCCGAATATAATCAGGGATTTAGACTTGAAATAAAGTTTTCTCAGTTTTTATTTGAAATGCAATGGGAATACTAATATAAACATATATTTTTTTCTCCCTTCTTCTCTGTTTTTCTTTTTTCAGTTTTAAAAAATGTAGACACTGTACTGCAATGAGAAAAAAGAGGAATAGAAAGGTGGAGAGAGGAAGGTTCTGGTTACGAGAGTATGACTAAAGAAAAATCAATGTGTTTTTCCCATGCTTGCATAGGGAAATGACTGGGTAAAGACCCTAGGCACTATCCAGTGACAAGTTTATTACAAGGCATGTAAATGAAAAAGAATATCGAATATTATAAGGATTTTTTCTGGTAAACAATGTACCCTTAGCATTTTTGTGTCTGGTTTACATGTCACTAGAAGGCAATTTGATAAAGAGGAACAGCTTAGAGAACGTGTTTACTGAAAACATTCAAGTGTTTTCTCAGCTGGGAGAGCTATAAAGACAGACAAAATCAAATAGCATTTACTAATAGCACATGCTGTACCATACGTCTTAGCAAGACTAACCTTTCTTTTTGGTTAACTCTAGCCTATCTGTGTGGCTATTAGCTTAGAACTTTTGTTCCTATTAGGAACAAAACTTCGATATTTGAAGATGTACATAGTTTTTGTATTATTATTAAGTTAATAGGTTTTATGGGGGTTGGGTGGATTTGTTTGTTCTGTTTGAGGGCTTTAAAGAAAAAACAAAAATGGCATAGGTGCAAATGGATATGCCAAGAAATGACAATATAAAAGGCCAAACTGCCGAACAGTATATGCATGTAACATAAAAGTTGGAACTAGACATTTAACAAAAAAAGCAGTTATACATAGAATGTGGAAATAAAAACTATATAAGAAAATTATGCTTTCTGTAATGTCTTTCAGTTTGAATGGTCTTACAGATAAATATAAAAAAGAAAAAGTAGTCAACTATATTAAAATGTAGAGTGCAAATAGCTATGCTACAGGACACACACCTGGAAAGAACTGAACATGTGAATTTGATAAAGAAATGTTTTCAGGATGATTATTTAGTGGAATATCGGGGCAAAGGAAAAGAGGAGTATAAGAGTATGCTCAACAAGGTATTAAGGTTGAAAGTAAATCTATTACAAATATCCAAAATAAATAAGGTATAAAATAAAGCTTGCTTAAATGTAGAAAAAGAGTTTAGTGATATGTGATTAGTATCCATACTAAATGACTGTGGCTTGAAAAATAAGGAATTTGCTTAATGGACATGTTTAACCTCAAAATCAGATGCATTTCACACTGTCAGCAAGAAATCTGACGTCTTACAAACTTAGTAAAAATGTAAAAAATAGGATGTATGCATTTCACATTGTCAGTAAGAAAGCTAACCTGCTTCTTTAAAGAATGGACAACAGGAAAACAATCTGTACATGTTTCTATCATATGACACTGTTAAGCAAGGAAGTTTGAATGGATAAAGACAATGCCAGCATTATTTCTCTACAGGATGAAAACATATTTTTCTGCAAACACCAGCAAACAGATGTTTTCATACAAAGACCAAAATAGAATACCAAGGAGAAAAACAGGATGTAAAACCACTATAAAGAGACTATAGCAAATGAAATTGTTAGGAGAGGTATTTTGTACAGGAAATTTATCGTTTATGCTGAATGAGAAGTAAAAAGTGGTGCAGTGTAACTAAAGCTGCAACAGTAGTATGTGTGGTTTGTTATAAAAAAAGTTATTTATTAATTACTGCATCAGTGTATAAGTGACAGTTTGGTGCTGCGTCAGTGTATATTCTGTAAGATTCTGTGGGCAACAGACTGTGATAACTAGACTTTGATTTCAACAGAATCCAGCCAGCAAGACCTTAGTGTCTTAAGAAGACTTCGGATCCATCACAGTAAGCAGCAGCTTGATAATTAATTTTTCAAGGAGTACTTATATTAATTGCAAGTGGAGCTCCAATAGAGACAGAAGAGGAAAAAGATAATAATAGAAGATATATAGTACTAAGGGGCTACAGGCTGGAAAGGGAGGATGATTACACTGGCATGCATTTACATTCCACCTAAAACTGGTATGATGGAGCTTAAGAAAATTCTGTGGGAGAAATAATCAGCTTTCAGCAAGGAATATTACTTATAGGTGGAGACTGGAATTTTGTTTGCAACACTGAAGATGTGTCTGGGGGACCTAGAAAGGAAAATATAACAAAGGAGGGTAGATTTTTGAAGAAGTTTATGAAAATGTTTGGCATGAAAGATGTGAGTTCAGGACTAGGAATTCGGAGAGAATTTACATATTATTCTCCATGATACAAAAACTGTGCTAGGCTAGGCAGAATTTATATCTCACAGGAACATGTGTATTTATTTGAAGGTTTTGAAATGCACCCAATAACTATTTCAGATCATGTGCCAATGACAACTAAAATAAAAAAGGAAGGTAATGAAATAAAAATGAGACACTGGCATTATTCCACCTATCGGCTAAAAAGAGAGGAATTTAAGGAATGGGATTTGAAATTACTTCAGGAGCTACTAGAGAAGATAGAAATTTCTTCTGAAAATATAGTAGGGAGTGGGATAAAATTAAAGTGGCATTTAAAACTAGGGTGGAAATAAAGGAAAGGGAGATATGGCTAAGAAGTAACAAGAATTATTTAGAGGGACTAACAAATGTTAAAGTATTGCAAAAGAGGGGAAAATCTCTCAGAACAAGAAAAACAGCAACTGCAGAATGCTAAACAGAAAATAAGGGATTACCTCAATAATATGCATGAGTTTAAAAAGATTTCTGTTTTTTGATAACATTTCTAGAGCACAAAAACTGTAAGCACAATGACTCAAGCAACAGAAAGTAGAAAGGGCTGTCACCAAGCTTAGGGAGTCTATAACAAGGAAGATAACAAGTGATCTTGTAGAAATATTTTGAACAATTTATGAAAGTTTGTATAAAGCAGAAAAATATGGAAATCAAGAAAAGGTACACATGAAAATGTTTATGCCAAGGTTAGAGGTAGATGAGGCTCAATTACTAACATTTAGGATAGGAAGAGATGAGATAAAAATGGGTATATGAAACCAATCTACAGGAAAGTTCCCAGGAATAGATGGTATTCCTGTGGAAGTTTGGAAGTTAAGAGGGAAAAAATGATAAATATCTGGAAGGTTTTGTTTAACAGTATTTTAAGAGAAGGAGAAGTACCAGCATCCTGGAAGAAAGCAGTGGTAATGGTAATACCCAAAGAGGGTAAAGATTCATTGGATCCAGCTTCATACAGGCCCATTTTAATACTAGACTATGATTATAAAGTGTTTATGTCTATAATGGCTAAAGGAAAGGCAAAATTGATACCAAAATTGATAAATATGGATCAGTGTGGTTTTGTGGAGGGGAGGCAAACATTTGACAAAATTAACAGAACATTGATGATTCAGGGGGAAGCAGAATGTAAGAAAATACCACTGTTATTGGTGGGTCTTGATTCAGAGAAAGCATTTGAAAGAATAGTCTGGGACCTCATGAGCAGGGCAATGGAAGCATTTACTTTCCCTGATGCAATTATAAGGTTGATTAGGAGTATATATATGAGGGATCAGAGGAGAACATTAATGTGGGTGGGGTCCTCTCTGTTAACTTCTGTTTGAGTACGGGAACCAGGCAGGGTTGTCCATTTTCCCCTTTTTTGTTTGCATTATATTAAGAACCATTGGCAAAGAAAATAAGGGACTCATAAATTTAAGGCTATAATTGGTATGGTAGTCAGGAAAAGCTGGTTCTATTTGCAGATGATATTATTTTATACATGACAAAACCAAAAAGGGACATTACAGTGTTGTGGAACAATTTAAGCAGTTTCACATCTTCTTGGGGCACAAAATTAATGAAACTAAAACAAAGGCAATAGCAGTAAATTATGTACCCACACACAAATTGACCCAACAATATCCATATTTATGGGGACATGATAGAATGAAGTATTTAGGAGTATGGATTAGATATGACTCTTTTGTGGCAGCTAACAATATGTGGGAAGAGACTAAACAAAAGATAATACAAAAATTGAGAAACTGGAAGCTTTATTATACTGGTATGGATACTAAGATCCAAGCAACTAAAATGTTTTTTAGTCCCTTTAGTCTTATACACAGGTCAGGCATATTTTTATCAACTAGGGAATAAGCTGTGGACAGCAATTAAAAAGAAGTTGAAGGATTTTATCTGGAAAGGGAGGACAGCAAGGGTCAAATGGGTTAAGCTGATTCTTCCAATAGAACAAGGAGGACTGGGATTACCCAATTTGAGGGGGTATTTTAGAGCAACACAGTTAAGGCTCTTATACATAGCAGAAGCAAAAAAACTATAATTCAAAATGGAAAGGAATTATGATAATACGTGGGGGGGGCTGAAGAAATAAGGAGACATTGGGATTTGGGATACAGACTCTTAAGGAGCACAACAAAAATCATACAGACTATTGTATTCATAAAATAGCAGAGAGTATTCTAAGAACTAAACCAGCATGAGAATGGAGAAAAGAGATTCTGCCAATGGGGATGTCTGTGGTTAGGGATATGGATAATAGGCAAGAGGGAGCTGAAATTTATTGGAGAAAATTGGCAAAGGAACCAAGGTACTGGGAGCAAATAACTAGAAAGTGAAAGGTAATAGAATGGGAAGAGGCCAAGAATTTCTTCGGACTGCAGGTTAGAGATCACCTTCCCTATCAAGGATTGATATCAGAGTATAGGCAAAGAGAAAGAAATAGGGGGGTCCTAAATGAAAGACCAGCACTGGTAGAATTTTTAATAGACTCTAGAACAGAAGCTGCTATTAAAAAAGCAATAATTTGGTAGAGCATATAAAATATTGTATGATAATTATAAGAATCAATCAGAGGAGCTTAGAAAGGATTGGGAAGAGAGACTGGATAAGCAATTCATAAAGAGACAATAGGGGATATATGAATATCTCCCAAATATGCAACAAAATCTAGAAGATTTAGGATCTTTGCCTGGAAGTGTTATATGGGTATTTTTATACCCCAAGTAGACTCCAAAGAACTTTTCCTCAGGTGGATAGCAAATGTTGGAGGTGTGACAGGCAAGACAGAGGTGGCTGGGGACATGTTTTTTGGGAGTGTAATGAGCTAGTAGACTTTAGAGATTCCCTGCGAACTTCTCTGTTGGAGATGTTGGGTAAGAAGGTTGGATTGACTGGGGAGATGATTTTTTGAGCTACGATACAGATTTGGAATTGCCTAGATATCATATAGTAAAGCCTTGCTGAGTCTAATTATGGTGGCTGCCAAAAAAGTAATTACTAGAAAATGGAAATCAAAGTCTAGACCAAATTTACTAGAAGTAGTGACTATAGTAAGAGAAGTAAAACAGCTGGAACTGGGATCTTTAGAAAAGGGACAGAGCAAACTATATAGAAAAAATGAGAATTGTGGGAACAGTATATGCAGAGAAGGAATGAGATTTAAGAGGCAGGATTTGAATGAGCCATATAATCTTTAACTTATAGATTATAATGATGTATAATGTTTGCAACTACAGTTCTTTCAATGGTGTCTGTGATGTATAAGTGGTGTCAATATTGTTTGTTTTTCATTTATTTAATAGTAAGATTGCCTGTGTGATATGTGATAATTTAATAAAGATGTTTATTGAAAAAAAAACGACTTTGATCTTCCAGAAAAAATATT
Organism: Protopterus annectens; assembly: GCF_019279795.1. NCBI lineage: Eukaryota > Metazoa > Chordata > Ceratodontiformes > Protopteridae > Protopterus > Protopterus annectens. Next base: position 328,457,423 of record NC_056737.1, read on the forward strand.
CTGAAGACAGCTGGATACAGCAGCTCGAATCTCACACCTACCTCTCAACAATCCCTGATTGCTGGGATAAATGTACTTCTCGTCTGTTTGGAATATAGTGAATAATCATTTTCCACAAACAATCTACTATCTCCAATATTAATACTTTTCCCTTCTGTCACGGTTTTGCCAAGATCAACTCTTTCTGCTAGAATGATTGCATCTTTACTACTACAGGTCTTGGCTGTTTTCTCATGGCCAGGTTTGGAGTATACCTATGCTGTGCCCTTGCAATTAACAAATCCTGCTGTGGAATACCAGTCCAGTTAATTATTTGTGCTTTCATAAAATCAATAGTTTAAGTCTATTCTTTCCAGTTTCTCTTGTACTACAGAAAATCTCTAGTTTTCTCTGTGTGCTCTGTCCACTAACTCTACCATTTTTGAAACATCTCTTCTTGAGCACTTTCATACTCTGCCAGCCTTTTCTTCATTTTGACCTTTGAGTTTTGCAGTTTTTATCAGTTCATCTTATTAGCTGTTTGAAGCGTCTCCCATTTTTTCCAGCCTCTTGTTATTTGAGTTGATATACTCCTTCAATGTTTCATGTAGTTTAATCAGCTCTGAGCATATTTGATTTATTTTATGTCTAAATTACTGGAAGCCATCTATTGTAACAAAGCTGGAGCTTGAATCGCTTTTTTGCTGGACAGCTGCAGGATTCTTCCTGGTCAGTGTTTTCTCTTCATCTTTTCTAGTTGATTTTCTTTCAAGCTCACTAAGTTTCTTCTTTGCTGGCATCCAGGCAGTTTAATTTCTAGCAAGTAAATGAATTTTAATAAAACTGTCAGAATTACCGGTGCTTATCTGTCAGTTTCTTTTTTCACACTGGGAGAGCTGAATTTAAGCTGTGAATCACTGTGCAGCTGTCTTGGAAAGGCCTCAAAATAATTTATTTGTCAATATCACAAGCTCATTTCTGTCCACATGTGCTTACTGTAACATTGCCATTTGCATCTTCTACTTCACAATATAATTCGATAATCTTTACCTTTTGTCTAATTTGCAGTGTATTTCACCTTCCATGCTAATATTGACAAAGCAACAATTCTGATAAAAGTTATTACTCTCACAGATTATACATGACAGTTCTTTTGAATGTATTTCTTTTGAATATATGTTTCTAACTTGCAACTTATATGCACACACTAATTTTTGCTAGGCTGTTCTCATACGTATGTATTTCTTATCATCTCTATTTGAACCCATATAACATTTTCCTAGACCTTTCACATCAATAAAACTCTCAATAAAAAAAAACAAAAAAAAAAAACAAATGCATTTTCAAAATCCCCAACCCCCCTTTATCTCACACCAATTATGAAACTGTGTACATTTTCCAAAAAGGAAGTTTAGCTTTCCAGATAGATGCAGTTGATTCAAAGAAGCAGCTGTACCCATAGGTATTATCTATTCTAAATTTAAGATTACTCATATTACTCATGCTAAAGTACATCTTAGAGCCTGTATTTCTACTTACAGAGATTACTGTCTCTTATTATCTTATATCTATTCCCCTCCCAGATGTGAAAAATAACTTGCATGATTTCAATAAATTTTAACCTTTAGTCTCAAGAAAAAAGTACACCAGTCACCCTTAAATAAATAAATATTACAGCTGCTAAGGAGACAACCAATTATATAATTATTTACTTCCCACAGTTTTAAACTGAATTTATTTTCACTGATCTGCTTGCCAAGTTTCCTTTAAAATTATTTATATTGTACCTTTTATATTTCACTCAAAACACACAGTACAGTCCTTTCATGATTAATTGCATGCACATGCAGACTAATTGTCTCTAACTAAAATCATTTGCTAATAAAAATAGCTAGTAACTTTGCAAATGCAAGAAGAAACCCTTACTGAGTTTATTCAGAACACACAGGTGAGGCCTTTCATGATTAATTGCTTGCACACATTTGCTTCTTCAACAGCTAAAAGCAGGTACTAATAGATTCATAGGTGTGTACTAGGCTAATGGCCCTGGAGCCTTTACAAGCATAACCCATAGAAGTGCCCTGGCATTGTGCTGCCTGACTCTTAAGTAGAGCCACTGTAGTGATCCCCAGGATGAACTTTCTATTTCCCATCCACTCATCAATACTTCTTTTGAAGAGGTCTCTGCTTGACATGTATGGGAAGTTTAATCCAGAGCATTGGCAGTCTCTGGGTTATGAACCTGTCCCTCCAGCATGTTCTGTTGATTGTGGTAATGAGGTTGAGGTCTCTGGAGCGTGTGGTGCGGAGGGATTGGGATTTCTTTAGATGTAGCATTTCTAACAGAGCTGCATCAGGCATGGCTTTGTAAGTCAAGAGGTGATTAGTAGACAATATGAGACAGAGAATAGCTGGAGTTTTTTGAGTCTGTCCATGTAGGGCATGTGTTTAAGGCCTAGGATCCTCTTCATGAGGTACTTTTTTGGCCTTTCCAGCTGTTGTATGTGTCCGGTGAGGTACATGCCAAATGGGCATTATACTCAATGATTGGCCTAATGAGGGAAGAGTAGAGAGAGACGATGACCTCTTTCTTCCTGGATGCAAAACTCTTGGTAATGAGATATGTCACACAGAAGGACTTTCTGACCACAGTGGCAATGTGATGGTCGAAGGAGTGGTTGCTGTCAACCTGTGTCCCCAGATCTCTTATAATGCCTTCAGTGTTAAGTGGGCTCCCATCAATGTGGTAATTAGTGGGAAATGAGTTTTTCCCAAAGGTGATGCCAATTATACCTCTCAAGCATACCAGATTTCTTGGGCTTTTACCACTTTTGAGGTTCAAAAATGGGGTGCCACGATTCCCAAGTGGCACCCCTAAATTTCTGAATTTCCCGGCTTGTTTTTTAATTCTTTTCTTCTGGCTGACATCATCACATGCAGAGGCATGCACGATGATGTCAGCTCCATGAACAGCCTGTCAGAATTACCGTACGTACGTAGCGTGCGAGCAATTCAAACTGCAAGAATTAGCGGTTTGCGACCGTAATCATGGATGTACTTGCATTTTCAAGCTTACGTAAGCATGGATGTACTCACAGCTGGCAAGTGAAGAGCTTTAGTGATCTTTTCTTCTTTGACTGTATATTTCAGCTGCAAGCCAGGTAAGGAGTCTGTGTGAGACTGAGTGAAACCATAGAAGATCAGGGGAGGGCATGTTCTGCTTTAAAAATCAAAGTTTTACAGTCAGTGTTCATTTATCAGATAAGATAATGGCTTGAAAAACTGTTTAATAAAAAAAAAATACAAGAGATGTGTAGACAGTCTACAAGAGGTGCCAAAATCCAAAGGACACATACTTATCCTAGCTAATGCAGGGGAGAAAAAAAAACTTTTCTGAACCTGATGAGCTTGTGGTCTTGAAACAAACAATATTAAGATTTCCTGACAATTTGACTGGTAGGGAATTCTGTGACAAAAGTATCTGATCAGATGTTTCATGATAACCCATGGGAATGAGGCTTATGTTTACAACTAGACTGTAGCCAAAACACCAAGTACAGCTGCATGAACTAAATGCTCGTTTAAAAATAAATTTGATGTGCCTGTTCAGTCACCAAAGTGCAGAAGGATTAAATCTAAATGTTACACAGCATCTATAAGCAGTCACACAAGTAAACTATTATTTGTCAGGTCCAAATTTTCTGAGTCATAGAATTAAGATAAGTTGTTTGTTGGCAAAGGTCTTAGAAATGTGAATCTCTCATGTCTAGTGTTGAGTGGCATATAGAAGTGGTTAAAGATGACATACCTTTTATGAAAAGGTATAGCATGATGTCCAAATCCAGAAACACTAAGTGGGCCACAGTAAATTCTAATGAAAGACTTTTTTTTATTTTATTACATATTATTTTATAAAAGTTTTCATGGACTTGATATGCAAGGCAGGCAGCCTTTTCAAATAATGTTTGCAGTCACCTTGTCTTCTGTATGAAGTAAGTAATTCTTCTTTCAAATTTACGTTCTCTCTACTATTATGTAAACAAAGTACAGATTTTTAGGTATATAAATCATTTTTCTTTTTACATTCACTCTACTATTTAGGTGAACAAAGCACATATTTTAGGTATATAAATCCTGTTTTTTTAGTTATTTCATTAGTTTACATTTAGTTTATTATCTTATTTGTACCTGGAAATAGCATCTGTCCCATGCATCAACTTAGTAGTTAAAATCTAGTAAATAAAATGGCACTTTTATTTACCAAAGAAGTTTTTCTTTCTGTATGAACTAATTTGTTCATGCATCCTATCATCTTAGAGAATGCAAACTGTTTTCCAGACCAGTCACTGGTTACCTTTTAATAGTGTGTGGTAAAGCAGCATGGTTCTTTTTTCTTGTGTAAATTTGTTGGTCTCCATTACAGCACAAATGTCAATGTTCTCCATTTTGAGGAGTGCTTCGAGCAACTGCATCTTGAGATTTAAACTTCTAACACTGAGTAGCATGACCCTCAGATTGCATTTATTTATAGCTGTTATGGTGGTGATTTGGTCTTTGGAATATAACCTAAAAAAGGCACTATAGGGGTGGCAAGAACCTTAGCCAGTATCCAGAAACTCAGGGGTGACAGATGCAGGCCATCTCTGGCAAAAGCATCATCCCAAGCAGACAGATACTGGACCCCCTTAGAATGACACCAGAAACTTAGACAATTGTTGAAATCAATCATTTTCTGCTTGTACTGTGGTATCATTCTGGGCAACGATAGGATGCTGCTCAGGGCTAGGGTCATATCTACCTGGGCCACATAATCCGAGAGCTCCTCCATGTCTCTTTTCATGTAGTCCGGGGAGGTATGCCTCAGGTCATTCACACCCACATGGACAGTGACTGAGTCATACTTGTACTTGTTGTCGAGTGACCTGTGTGCGTGTGTTATGTGTTGGATTCTGGCACCTGATAGACAGCTAACGATTACCTTCTCCTTATTCAACCTAGTGAGTGGGACATCAGTGTGCCTCACTATCGAGTCACCTATGATTAGTGTATTGGGCAAGCTGTTTTGACTTAGGGGCTTATGTTGAGAGGCACACTGTGTAGGTCAGCTATGTGTCTTGTGGTTTGTGTTGTGTTGTGGTGGCCGAGTGCATTTCTGCCTTGGAGGTCAATGCTGTTTGGGTAGATTTCTATTGAGAGCCTCCGTGAAAGTGGTTGTATGGTTTGTGTTTTTATGTGGGAGCTGTGATGGTGGGTGTTCTGGAAGGCTATGTGTTGCATGTGGTGTTGCATAGGTGTTGACCTTCTCCTCTTGACCAGCTATTCTGGTCTTGGCTTGAGAGTGCATGGCTTCCAGTTTGGAGATATAAGGGCATCTCTCACAGGTCTGAGTGTTGGGAGGTAAGAGGAGAGGGTTGCTGTGTACATGAGGCAGTTGCTACACTGCCTCAGAATGCCCAAGTTCACTTTTACAGGAAAAATGTCACTCATGGTGTCTGAGTCTGTATAGAGCACTGCCAAACATTGAGGGGAAACTAATATGGAGACCCTGAAAATTTAATGATGAAATATTTAGGCAGATATTCTGGAGTTAGAAAGAAATCAAGCAGCACTTACTGAAAAAATAAAGAATTAGCTTGTCAAGAATGATGAAAAGAGGGGAGTTGTATGAATGGCTACTGCCTGGCTACTACTAATGCTGGTCTCAGCACAGCTTCACTCTGTTGGGATACAATACTCCTTTGCTTCTTCTCTCACCAGAAGCAAAATGTTAGCACCAATCCCAAGAAGAGAAGCAGACCACGGCCTGTTTGGTTATTCCCAGTCTTGTCCCAGATGATGCAAGGGTCTGTGGGCTTGTAGCATTTTTCTGGTAGATGCCTTGAATAGCAACCAGACCAATCAGATACGTTAAGCACAGACATTCACTCTCCAACCAGAAAGAGTCAGGAATCAATGCACTCTGCTCCTACTCTCACCAAGATCAGAATATTCATATATAAAGATATACAGATTCTAAGCTGTCACCTATAAAGCAGTTATTAAGCTTTCTGGTGATCAGCAGTCTCCTGGAAATAATGCCCCTGTACTCCTTCTCTCACCAGGGGAAAACAGAAGCACTAATCCCAAGATGACTACTGAGAGGCAGAATGTGGGCTCTCCAATAACTAATGGAAAAATCAAAGAGCTAATCATTTTGAAAATGCAAGAAATTACTATCATTTTATGCATTTCATCATTTTTTCTTGTTTTTCAAACATATTTGATTTAAAAAAATATCTTGCCCATAGCTTAAACTTCAGCTGTTAGTCTAGACACTCATCTCTTTAAAATGTGAAATTATCTTCTGATTTTAAATATATTATGATTAAAACACTTTTCTGCTATCAGCAGCCCAAGAGTAATACTGTTATATTAACTTTAACTTGCTTCTTCCCTGCCTTTCTTATCTTGTTGCCATATAAAGCTTGTTACATTACAGTTAAGAAAAAGTACTTTCTTATTTTAATATTACTAGCCAAGGCAATTTTTTTATTTCCTCCAAAGCCTGTTCTGTATCTAAAAGGTCTTTTTACAACACTATAATTAAATTGTCACTTAAGGCACTGGCACGTATAAATTAATAGAAAAGAAAGTAAACCATGTTAACATGTTTTATTTATATGCATTACATATATGTTCTTTCTTTTTAACAATTGTCATTCAATCTAGCATTATATAAATTGCTCACTTACTGCTTTCCTTAAACCTCACTCCTCCTGATGAGCATTACTCTGCATACTTTCATCCATCCATCCATCCATGCATCCACAATTCCTTTTCACATGTTTGCATATGGGATTGGAGTGTCACATCCACAGTGACAATCATCGACATTGTTCCATTAAATTCAATTTCTTTCTTTGTGATTTGCTCCTTCCCTTTTCTAAAGATCCCACCTCCAGTTCTTTTATCTGTTTTATAATATTCAGTGCTTCATTTAGATTTGGTTTAGATTCTGATTTCCATTTTCTAGTAATTACTTTTCTTTTGTCAGCCAATAGCATTAAACTTGATAATACCTTACTATGTCTATGTAATTCAGACCCAATGTCCCATTTCAAAAGAATCATTTCCATAGTTACAGCCATTTGATACACCAACATTTCTGATAGAGTGCTCTGCAGGGAATTTTAAAATTATGCCATCTCATTATACTCCCACAAAACATATTCCCAGTTATATCTCTCTTTCCCATCACACCTATATAATTTGCTATCCACCTGAGGACAAATTCTCCAATGTCGGCTTGGGGTATAAAAATACCCATGCAAAAAGCTGCTCCAGTGGCATAGAAAAATAAAGCCATGACTATGGCCCAGTCAGTCTGGGTTTGAATAGCAGCTCAGACAATCAACAGAGGGCATGCCCATCCTAGGTGGTGGGTGCTCGTTGCCTAAGGGGAGGCATGATCCAAAGAGGGGAGTTGTCTTCAAATGCAATTGATTGTGAGGTACAGAGAAATGGAGTGGATAGGACATACAAAATCCCCCCATAGATGGAAGCACAGATGAGCCAAGCCCCCAGGAAACCCTCAGGATCTGCAACCAGTCCCAGACATAATGAAGTAAGTCTGGGGGTGTTGGAGAGAAGCTGGTAGACCCAGTGTGGGGGCCAGGCCAGTAAACATGAACTTTAGAGGTACAAAAAAATACATCCAAAATATCTTTGATCCCCCAGCATAAAAGGTTCTGAAGACAGCTGGATATAGTAAATTGAATCTTACACCTACCTCTTGATGTTATCTAGTTTCTTGAATCAGCTTGCTTCTTTTCTGTTTGATGTACATTGAATAATCATTTTCCACAAATACTCTGCTGTCCCGGTTTTCAATGCCTTTACCTTCTGCCACAGTTTTGTCATGAGCACCTGTTTCTGTTGGTGTTGCATTCCTTTCAGTTTTTCTGGTATAGCAGAAAATCTCAGGGATTCTCTGTCTGCTGCATCATCTAACACTACTATTTTTGAAACCGTTCTTCTTCAGAAGATTTATGTTCAGACAGTCTTTCCTTTGTTTCATCCTCCAATTTCCATAGTTTTATCATCTCATCTAAATAGCTACTTAAAGCTTCTTCTATTTTTCCAGTCTATTGTCATATGGATTTGTATATTCTTCCAGAGACTCACTTGTTTTAAACACCTCTGAGGGCATTTGGTTTTGTTTTTCTCTAAATCAATGGAAGCCATTTCCCATACTAAAGCTAAAACTGCATTTTTTGAATAGTTACAAGGTTTTTCTGAATCAGGGCTTTTTCGTCTCATTTTTCTGGTCAGTTCCCTCTTACATTCTTCAAATTTCATCTTTGTTGGCATTCAGGCAGTGTAATTACTAGACTGAATTTTAACCAGTTTGGTAAATATAACTGGCGTTTTTAATATTTTTTCAGTTTTTATACTGATAGAGATCTACTTAACTTCCTGCGTAGTGTGCAGCCATCTTGGAAGTCTAGCTTGTAGCCGTGTTGGTGTTAAGGCATGCACAATTTAAATGCCTACCAGTCAACAGCAGTACAGTATGCACACCACAGGAATAGTCAATTACTTAAAGCACAGGAATCCTATCTTGTCAGGTGGGTAAATGTGGTCAAAATTAGCACAGTCACTCATACAAAGACTAACAATTCCTGTCTGGCCACGAATCAATTTCTACAGCACAAAGGTATATCCAAGTAATTTTTTTACCTTATGGACTCCTTTGTAGGAAGAAATCTAATGTTCCTTGAGTATAATCCGCAGTGATTCGTCTTACTGCAGCACCCTACCTGAACCAATGTTCCAGATACACAGTCCCCCTCTAGAGTAGGCTAACTTCACTTTGGATTCGTAGGGCTTCAGCTCTCTTCTTCAACATCATTTAATTGCATAACTGGATCTGTTAACTGAACAATGTAGAAATCCTGTGTGTGAATGCATGCTCACACTATTTACATTTTTTTTCATTATTCTAATAGACCACTGTGGTGACAACCAGTTCACTATATATATTTCTATATGTATAAGTTCATCTATATTCATATATAATCTACATATCTCTCTCTCTCTCTCTCTCTACATATATATATGTTATCAAAGTTATTGAATTATCAGTTGTGACGTAGGCAAATTTACATTTATACAAAAGAACTCAAAGTGTATTAACAAATTAACATTAACAAACTTTATACTTCAAATATATTGCTATATATCATATAACCTAAACAACATTCCATAAATTATTCAATTCCTGTCCCCCTGTTTTTTAAATAGAAACAGCTTTACTAAACCATCATTTATGACCTAAGCAATCATACATTTACAAATGAAAACAAACCACACCGACACAATCCTAGTTGCAAAACATTTACATCACAAACCATGTTGACACACTCCCATTGGCAAACATTATACATCACTTATAATCTACTTAATCATTTTTGGTCACACATTACATAGCTCATTTAAGTCCTGCCTTCTTTTAAACCTAATTCCTCACCTGTATGTATTGTTCCCAGAATTCCCTTTTTCCTATGTAGTTTGCTCCTCCCCTTTTCTAAAGATCTCAGTTCCATTTGTTTAATCTCTGGTACTATATTCACTACTTCTAATATAATTGGTTTAGATTTTGATTTCCATTTTCTAGTAATTGCTTTTTGGACGCCACCATAATTAGACACAGCAAGGCCTTACCATGTCTAGGCAATTCCGATTCTGTATCATAGCTCAGAAAAATCAACTCCCACCTAGCATCTCCGACAGTGCATCCCATAGGGAATCCTTAAAGTCTGCAAACCCACCATAATCCCAGAGGATATGTTCTGAAGTACCTCTTTCTTCCCTGTCACACCTCCAACATTTGCTGTCTGTTTTAGGAAAAATTCTCTTGAGTCTGCTTGGGGTATAAAAATATCTATGAAAACAGTTCCAAGCAAAAATCCTAAATCTTTTAGATTCTGTTGCATATTTGGGAGACATACATATATAATTTTACTGCTGAAGGTGAAGCTCCATTAACACTTCAGTATATTTCACTCTTATCAGTGTAATATATCCCTGGAAAGACACTGAAAAGCCCATAACTATGAAATTTGATGCTGTGACTCGGGTCAAGTATTTAGAGTTCAGTCACCTTGTCTTTGTATCCATGGACATTCTACCTCACTGATTGTTTATGGTGGTAAACCATCGGGGTGGTTCTTCCCGCTACGCTCACTCTGCTCCCTTGCCCTTCCCCCATATCTCACCCTCCCCAGAACCTCTATTCTTATCCTAAGCAAACCACTCCCCCCTCATTCCTATGATCCAATTAAATACAACTCTAACTTGTCCACACCCACATTTCATTCACACCTTCTTTCTTTTATTTAGCCAAACTTATCTGCTCTCCTTTGAATCCTCATTGCCTCTACTATAATTCTTTGCATCTTACTCTACTTTACCTTCACAACACAATCACCACCTCAAACTATCTTACATTAACTCCAGGCTTACCACCTTCTCTTGTGCTACTCACACAAACTAACATTAAACCATAACTTTACTACTGACCAATCACATCTCCCCCATGCATCCTTAGCACAAACTGCAAGGCAAAACACCTAAAAGCACTGCCAAAGCCCACTCTGAAGTCAAAACATTTCCAACCTTACCTTTAGCTGTAAACATACCACATAACATAATCTCTATTTTTACCTGATATTATATTCAAACACATAACATTCCACTTTTACTATTTTAAATCCACTATCACAGCTGACATGCTCCTCCTAACTTGCCTAGACTCTTTATTCTTAATTCTTAACCTCGCTACAGCTTTATCTTCCCATACCCCCCATATACCAATACACATCAACAACCTCCTCCAACCCTCTCCCCAATAAACAACACAGCTTCTCTCATATTTCCTCCCAGCTTTTCCCCTATACCCTCCCATATTATACAAGCCACAAACTGGCCTCTTCACCTCCTATGACACCACACTTGACACCAGTACCATCATCTAGGAATAAAAAACACTTCCTATGGTACTCATTCCTCATTACCTATCTACTTAAATGTGGAGACATACATCCTAACCCTGCCCCCCCTCTAATCCTAACCACAAGAGTAACCCTAAAGATTTAAACATACTTGCTCTGAACCTTAGAAGTATATGTAATAAAATAGCCCCACTGCATGCCTGGATTGAGCAAAACAAACCTGACATACTAGCCCTTACTGATAAATGGCTACACCCCAATGTAAAAGACTCTGAAATAATACCTTCAAACTTTGCAATAACCAGAAGAGATAGATCTAAAAAGGGGGGGGGGTAGCACTTCTATATCCCCCTACACTCAGTGTCACACCCTACACCAGTAATATATCCATCTTTTCCAATGTTAAGGTGCTAATCTCTTTTCTGAACCTCAACATATCAAAAATAATTTGCATAATAGTAATATATATTCCCCCAGGTAATAATATACCAGTGTTGGAAAATATTTTATCCTGGACATCTCAAACAATAAACCTTGAAACAATAATCTTAGGAGAAGTAAATATAGACTGGCTAACCATAGCTTCCAACTCCCCCACAAATAGTATAAATCTGTATGTTTTTTCTCAGCTTATCAATACTCCAGCAAGATACAGCAAAGATCTTATCTGCCAGTCCACCCTAGACTGGATCCTAGTATCCCACCCTGCCAACTACCCCTCTTCCGGTACACTGTCTAGCTCCCTGAGTGATCATCTACCAGCTTATTCTCTTGGAACAAACTCTCAACAACTAAATGTACACACTTTAAAATCAGTTAGGAACTCAACAATTTTTTATCCACATAAATTCAACAATCTCCTGTAGGAAATAGACTGGACACCCCTTAAACAACTACCCTTTACTGATGCTATACTATACTTTAGTAACACCTTCCTTCACATACTTAATACACCAGCTCCCTTTCGCATGAAATGAATCAAAAAGAACTCAGCACCATGGCTCTCTAAGGAATGTAAACACCTGATGAAGCAAAGGGACCTAGCCTGGTCAACCTGGAAACAAAACAAAAATGAACAAAATCATGTTAATTTCAAAACTCTATGTAACAAAGTGACAAAACTATTCAACAGAGATAAAAAGTCATATTATTCCCAGCTTCAAATCCAGCATAAAATCAACCCCAATAAATTTTGGCACTCCATATCTTCTCTACTAAACCCTGGAAGAAATAGAGAGCACACCCTATCACCTGATACCCCTCCATCACAAATAGCCAGAAACTTTAACAATCACTTCATAAAATCAATCTCAGACCTGCTAACAAACACCCCTAATGCAGGATCCCCCCCCCCTTCAACCTATTCAGACACCAACCACAGTCCATCAACTACTTCTAACCCTGGCATTACTAACCCCCCTACTCAACAAAATGTCATACAAACCCCATTCTCATTTCAGTCTATACCCACTGACACCATTAAGAAACTGCTACAAAAACTAAAACCCTGCTCTACCTCAGCTGACAATCTCCCACCATACTACCTCAAACTAGTTGCTAACTCAGTCACCTACCTAATCAGTATCCTTATAAATAGGTCTTTATCCGAATCAGACGTACCTGTCATATGGAAACAATCTCATATCACTCTCATCCACAAAGGAGGCAACTCTTTTGATCCATCCAATTTCCGTTCTATATCCATCTTGTCACCCATATCCAAAATTCTTGAGAGAAGTATCCATCAGCAGGTAATGCAATATCTACTGCAAAACAATCTTTTAACCAAAATCCAACATGGCTTCCAACCTAGCTACAGCACAGTTACAGCCCTATTATCTTTTACAGACACCGTGAACAAGGCCAGAGATGCAGGATGCTATACAGCCTCAGTATTCCTTGATCTCTCCAAGGCCTTTGACACAGTGTCTCACTCCTTACTTTTGAACACACTGTCTAACTTAGGATTCTCACATAACACAGTAAAATGGTTAAGAGCTACCTCAAGGATCGTAAACAAGCAGTGAAATGGTCAATAAGCTGATGATTCCACCATAATCTGCACTACTCAGTCATTACCAGAACTACTTTCAAGAACTCAACAGTCCTTTACTGCAGTTGAATCCTGGCTAAGAAATGCCCAACTCTTTCTTAATCCAAAGAAGACAAAAGTAGTACTCTTTCATCCCAGAAACACCTCCCCTGTCACTGATCATTTCAACATCCTTGCATCTGACAACACTGTCATATAAATAGTGCAGGAAACCAAACTACTAGGTGTTATCATTGACAATAGACTTTAATTTGACCCCCATATACAACAAAATATAAAGAAAACTAATCAAAAACTGGGACTCTTGTATAGAAACAAACATTTCTTTACTGCAGCAACCAAAACTACCCTTGCAAAAACATTTTTACTTCCCTCCCTTCTTTATGGTGCCCCTGTCTTAGCTAACTTACAAACTTCTATCCTAAGCTAGATGGAACAGTGCTACAACAAAGTTGCAAAGTTTGCCACAAACTCTAAATAATCACACACACCACTGTAAATCACTCCTAGAATTAAACTGGCTTGAACTACCCAACCAACTTGCCTTTATTCAGCTAGCTACTTTGCACAACCTTATTTTCAAGTCTACCCGCCCTGCACTAGCCAATCTAGTCGCACCTTACACACCAGATCGATCCCTATGATGATACGATCAGAGGGCAAAAATCTCTTAGCTATCTCAAAACTCACAAGAAAGTCAGGTTGTTCTCTGTACTTTGGAATTCACTACCTCTAGTTACCAGGTCTGTTCCTGGCCTAACCCATTTCAAAGCCTCTTTAAAAACTCATCTCAAAAACACATGGCTCTGCTCCTGCATAAAGCCTGCCTAATGCTAAGGTCTTCCTTTTCTTCCACACTAGCCTCACCCTCCTCTTCTGTCACATTTCAATTCCTCACAATCTGCGAGATCCTAAGGCTCTTCTAACTCCTTCACTTTCTATACCATATCCTTAAGCTACTGCTCAGACTTTATTGCTTCTATTCTTCTTAACTCTCTCTCTCTCACTATCTATCTGCATCACTAATTTTCTGGCTGCTATTTTCCTAACTGAAACTAACATTCCATTTTTCATGTAGTATAACAGTCAATGTCACACATTGCACTACCTACATACTATTTCTTTATGGACACTATCTATCTACATCATGTATGGTGAGACTGACTGTTATTGTCTGTAATGTTTTTAACTCTATTGAACTTTCTAGATTTGTAGTAATATGTTACAACATCTTGTAACAGTTTGTTCTTTCAACTTATTCTTGTATAGTAGTTCAAATGTAATTTGTATTGTATTGGATTATACTGTATTCATATTGCACTATATGTGAAGCTTTTCTCCCTGGGCCTCTGCTGAAAATGGGTTCTGTAGCTCCAGTCAGACCACCCCGGTAAACAAATGTCAAATAAATAAATCATCCCATTGTTTCTTTGTGAATTGTTTATCTGATTTCTCTTCCCAGTCCTTTGCAATCTCCTCTGATTCCTATAGTTGGTTGGTGTCTTTTGGCTTTTCCCGGTTAGGGGTCGCCACAGCAGAAATCCAGTCCACTAATGATTGGCAGTTGATTTTTACGTACCGGCTTGCCAGGCCTGATGCACAACCTTCAACAAAGGTACGCCCATTCATGCATGTCTCCATGCAGAAGACGCTCTAGCTGAGAATCGAACCGGACAGCGTCTTACTGTGAGGCGACAACGCTACCGCAGCACCACCACCGTGGTACTTATCATGCAATATTTTATAAACCCTACTAATTATCCCTAGATTCAACTAAAAACTCTACCAGTGGTGGTCTTTCACTTAGGATCCCCTATTCCTTTATCTTTGCCTATAGTCTAATATCAATTCTTGATAGGGTGGGCAATCTCTAGCATGCAGTCCAAAAGTATTCCTGGTCTCTTCCCATTCTATTACCTTTCTCTCTCTAATTATTTAATCCCAGTAGACCTGGCTTAATATTTCACAGGACACTACGTTTTCAGCTCTAACAGTATTTGCACATTTGAGAATCCATTTTTTCTCTTTTTAACAATACTGCTGCATTTCCATTGAAAGAGTTACATATTCTGTAAAGTTCACTTTTTTACATTCTATACATTTTACCTGCTGCAGGCTTTATTGAAAGTGACAACCACAGTTTTAACAGCATCACCATAATAATGATAGCAACATTCAGCACTGCTTAATATTGCTTTTCTGTACGTTTTACTGAAGACATTTGAAAGATTCACACAACCCATCCAAGCTACTTTGAACTGGAACAAATCTGTGCCCAGTCTGTTCTATTGATGATCTGATACAGAGAATCTTTATGTCTTTTCCTCTGGATTGTTGTCACAGTATGTATTGCTGGTTGATCCACTCTATGCTTTGTTCTGTCTGAGTTGATATACTTGGCTAAAACAGTGTATCTTTGCTAGCTAGGTGTACTTTACTATTACTAAATGTATCATCTGAGGAATTTGTTTTCTTTCTCTAATTAGAACTGTTTTTTTGCTAGCTTTGAGCATCTAGTCCACGGCACAATCTATTTCTTCCTTGAAAAAAAAAAAAAAAGGCTGAAATTCTTTATTTACTGACTATTATTTGTTCACTCTCATCTTTCATGTATGTTATTCGAATAATTGCATTCTAATTTGGTATCAGTGCACTTCTAAAATGATTTTCTTTTTTCTTCTGTCATTGGCATCTGCAGTATTAACCAAAGCACCTCTGTTTCTCCTTCTTCTTGCAGTTCCTCATGCTTCTCTGGTAAATATTCTATACTCAGCATATCTGCTCCTTGAAACTCCATACTTGCTCTGTATTTTATTCTCAGATTATCCTTCTATAGATTAAGAAACAATCTGTGAAATATTGGCGGTTTCTTGTAAAAGAACATTTTGAATATGCTTTCCAAAGCTTTGGGATCTGTTTCCATCTGTAAGTCTTTACCATACATACAGTAGAGAATTAGTACTGTGCTAAAGGAAATATAATTTTGTTTTAACAAAAATTGTGGTTGTTCTAGATCACTCCCTATATTAAATATAAAACATTTACAGAATGACAAAAAAGTAACTACTGAGTGTGAAACTGCTTTCAGGAGAAAGACAGATAAACTATTCATAGGTAAATACTAGCCTACGATTTTGCAGACTATTACAAGCCTAGCTAACAACCAGTAGTCAGACTCAAACCTTGTACTTTGTATTTATGAGGTAAAGATCTTAACCATTATGTCAACTCCATCTCATTGTTACATAATGAAACTAAATCTGCTTCCCAGCTGTATATACATTTGTAGCACTTCTTGAAAGGCTACCTAAGGTAGGGATGTATTGTCTTATTTGGACCCTCCATATACTGGATTCTGAAAACAGGAAAAGCATCTACCACTTTTAAATCCAAACAGGAAGGACTGCATTGGGCTCTTATAACTAGAAAGAAAGCAATTGTCAGCCAGTACATCCTTACTTTAAGATCTCAACATATCTGTTTATGGAAGTACATCTGCTCTTTGGACTTCTAAGTCAGAGGTAGTCACATTTCTATCTCTGTCTGTTGGTAGTTTGTGATCAAGATATGATGTTAGAATTATTATTTCTGCCAACTATCTATTTAAACATGTGTTTTATATTTTCTTTTTGCATGGTTATGTCTACTCTAATATTTGATTTTGCCAAATGCAGTGCTTGATTTTATTTAATTCAACTAAAGAGTTTTAGTATTTAATTTAAATATGTGCAGGTAGCGATTTGTTTAATAGCTTAAGGATATGCGTATTAAACTAGTAACATTAACTCATTCCTTTTGAAGAATGACTACATAAAGCTATTTTGCCATAAAAATATTTAACTGTTATTTCAAAGGTAAGTTAGGTTATGTTTTTGGTGTGCTAGAGAGGAAGAATGGTCTAGCTGATGGCATCTGTACTGTAAAGATGGGAATTGGGTGATGGTAATGGAGGTATATAAAGGGATATAGCCTTTTACCTGGCTTAACATTTCAAGAGACAATACATTTTAAGCAATAAAAATATGTGTATAATTTACTCACTCCTGAAAAATATTATCTGTGTGTTTTTGTGCAAAATATTCTTAATGCAGCTTTAAATGCTGTTAGTAAAATTGCATTGGAAGGCTCTGGATTCAGTCTGAGGAGGGTGAAATTCTGGGAAACCACGGATTATAGCTATGATCTATAGTTGCACACTGTAAAGCTTGCTTCAGAGTGGCATGTTCTGATTATTAACCAAGGCAGCAGAACTCATTTACCTTATGGTTTTGAGGCCAATCATTCAACGCATATTATTCTATGGCCAACAGTATGAATTTTACGGTTGATAGCCATGAATATTGTATATTATTTAGTGGCTATAGTGCTTATTGAAAGCATTTATCCCTTCATATGACATGCGTGTACGCACACATTTATGGACTAACGCATATCCATACACCATCAGTTCCATACAAATGTTTGGTATAAATCATTATCATTATCAACCCCCTTTTTCCCATTTCTCTACATGGGGTCAGGATGTTGTGCTAACATCTTCCATCTCTCTCTCTCTCTCTCTCTCTATTCAATGCCACACTCCTGCCTTCTTAGACATTCATGCCTGACTGTCGCAGATATTCTTTCACCCAATCCATCCACCTCTTTGCTAGATGCCCTTGTTTCCTCTTACCTTCATCTGTTCTCTTTGATCTTTTCTGTGATTGGCGCTACTTTGGGTTTTGTTCTTATGTCCTAATTTCTTCATCTGTCCCACACTGTGCATCTCACCACCCTTCCCAGGCCATTGATTTCCATCACCCCTAGCTTTCTCATCTGCTCTGCCTTTACTGCCCAAGTTTCTGTGCCATACAGTAGTACTGGTCACACCACTGTTTTGTACACCTTACTTTTCAGCTTCTTTGGCATTCTTCTGTCACACACAACACCTGACACTCTAAGCCAGCTGGCTGCAGCACCTCTGATTCTAGCTTTGACCTCTTCATTTAGACTTTCCTTCTCATCAACCACCCCTCCCAGGTACTTGAAGATATTAACCTGTTCCACTATCTTCTCTTCTACCTCAATTTTCAGCTTCTTCTGATTTCCCCAATTTGCTGCCATTGCCACTGTCTTATCTGCACTTAGTTTCATCCCATGTGCCTTCAGTTTTGAATTCCATTTCCCTATCCTTTGCTGAAGTTCTTGCTCAGAGTCTGCCTGTAATGTCATATCATCTGCATACAGCAACTTTGTTGATCTGTCCCTTCTGACCTGTTTGCTAATGTAGTCTATCACTGGCATGAACAGCAGTGGTCTCAGAGCTGAACCCTGGTGCACACCCACACCCACTCCCACTCCTACTAGGAACCCCTCTGTGAGACTGAACATTGTTCATACTTGAGTCATTAGGTCTTTGTACGTAGTCGGCTCTAATGTTTCTAGGACTTTGAACCACCACAGTACTGCCCAAATCAGCTTTCTTGGGACTTTATCATATGCTTTCTAAGTCTAGAAATGCCCAGTTGGATTTTTTTCACATCTCTAGCTTCTTCTCGACTATTTGACTCACTACAAGCATCGAGTCAGTTGTGCTGCATCCTGATCTAAATCCAAATTGCTCATCTCCCATCTTATTTTCTACTAGTCTCTATATCTATTTATCAATCACCCTCTCCATAACTTTCTGAAGATCTTAACAATGATACCTCTGTACTGCCCATAGTTGTGGATCTCCCCTTTGTTCTTGCAGACTCCCACAAGTATGCTTATTCTCCAGTCATCTGGGATAAGCCTTTCTCTCCATACTGCTATGAGTAACCTCAGGACCCATTTCTCCCCTATCTCACCCAGCATCTTTATCACATCTGCTATGCCCTCATCTGAGCCTGTTGCTTTTCCTGACTTCATTTTTCTTAGTGCTATTCTTACTTCTTCTAGGGTGGGCTCCTCTTCTTCTCTCATCGTAGGCTGTGTCTAGGGGAGTACAACTTCTGTGGAGTTTTCTTCATTCAGAAGCTGATGGAAGTACTCCTTCCATCTGCCTTTGATATCCTATGGATCGGTGAGCAGGCTGTTCCTGGCATCCCTTATGAAGGGTGTCTATCTTCTTTATTTTTCTGTCTTTCACTAATTCTGATGATAGCCTTCACTGACTTCTGAAGCCTCTCTTTCACCAGAATTCCCACACCAATCCTAGCCTGTCCTCCTCCTCCTGAGTAGTAGATTCTTTGCTGCTTTGCCCTTCCATCTTGTCTCTGAGATACATAGGATGTCCATCCTCCCCAGTACCATCATGTTATCCATTTCCAAGCTCCATCCTATCAGTGAACTCACATTGAGTGTAGCAATTCTTAGTTCATGTTTGGCAGGTTGATTGATTTTACATCCAGCTTTCGCTCAACAGAGCTATCGCAGGTAACCCAGGCTGGGCAATTAGACACTGTCCGGCCAGTAGCTTATTGACCCATGGCTGCTGGGCTATCTGGCGGGCACACACTGTCCAATAGGGAAACATACACTTTTCCCACTGTTAGCATGGGTCCCCGGTGTAGGTGGGAATAGGCCAGGTCCTTAACCCACTTATCCCTGGGAAATACCCATGCCCACTTGGCAACATCTGTCAACATGACTGAATCACCCAGAGCCATATTTTACACCACTGAGTGGCTAGCCATGCCATAGTGTGCAGTCTGTCATTCATGTTCTCTTATCTTGAGGATACTGTGCACCACAGTAGATGTCTAAAGCAGTTGGTCTATACAACTTGTCCCCCTATAGGTTACCATGTAGAGTCTGCACTGCTGCCCACAACTCCGTTCATTGGTGAGTTTGAGATGGAAACACTCAGCATGTGTTTTGGAGTTGGGCGGAATCCACAGAGACACATGCAGAACATGCAGACTCCAAACAGGTATTGGCCAGAGGTCAGGATCAAACCTTGTATCTTGTCCATTGAAGGTGAATATCTTAACAATTATACTAGCTTATGGTTTGGTATATATATATATATATATATATATATATATATATATATATATATATATATATAGTTTTACTTTTCTTTTTCGTGATTGTGAAATTTTGATAAAGAAAAGTAGACCCATATATATATATATATATATATATATATATATATATATATATACACACACACACACACACACACACACACACACACACACACACACACACACACACACACACATTCTCTTAGCCTAGAGGCAACTAATCTGTTTTGTGGGATTACAACTCCTAAATCATTCTGACTAGCATCTACTTGCAAATCAATGGGCTTATTCATAGTGTACATCTATAACTAGTTTCACAACTATTTCAATACTCTTTTCCTGTTTATTCCTCCATTCTCAGTTAACATATTATAACTTTCTTGAAGATATAGTAATATTAAACATATAAAAAATACATTTTGCAAGATACTGTAATATTCTACTTACTAAGTGGTGGAGAGGGAAAGGACCCTGACTGAATCCCAGGGGAAATTAATTCTATTAATGATCCTAATTCCTGAAGAATCTACTGGGAGAAAAGTAAAACAGTAGCAATTTGATAGATCATCTATCCCAGCGGGGGGGGGGGGGGGGGGGGGTCAGTATTTTGGTTGATGTGCTTCTTTCTGTTTTGGTGTCATGTATGACATTCACCACAAAAACATTGGGTATATAGCAGGAGACATCCCTGGAATTTCACTGTTTTGTTATTGCAAATTATGTGCATTGGCACAAAACAATACAAAAAAATCCTCTGCTTAGCAGTAGTATACCACTTCACTGGGATGACTTGATCTTCTCTCTATCTCCAATTTTAGATTAGGTATAGGGGAACAACTGACTATAGGAACGTGAAGATCAAACAGGACGCCAGGAGTAGCTTATGGTCAGTGTGGAAGGAGAAAAAAGTATTTAATTTAAAAAAAAAAGATGCAGCACCATTCCCTGAAACCTTTGTAATGATTGTTTGTCTTTTTACTTGGATTTTTCTGGATCTTGTTTCAAACCCTCTGAAGTTAGACTATAATCCATATATTTCAGATTTCTCACTTTGACTTTTACATTTGCTCTTATTAAGTTTGAAGTTATGCTGTTGTAAACTTTTCAACAACTACACCTTTCACCTGTCATGCTCTTCTTGTGTCTGTCCCACATTAAGAGAGCATTTATTATGGTTGAAACACATTCTAAACCTTCAAATACTTGTGTAGCAGCTCTCTGGAATGCTTCTTGTTTTGATAAACTATTAAACTATCAAATGGAAGTGTAAGCAATCTGTACCTTCTTAATGGTGTGTTACATGTGCACAGTTTGGAGTTTGCTTCCTCCACCTTTAGTTACCAGAAACCCTATTATGCACTTAGTACTGAAAAAGACTTAGCACTTTTCATTCTTGAGATCACTTCTTTAACAGTATGCAAATTATAGTGTTCTTTCAGTAACTTTATTCAGATCTTGCAGATTCATATAAGTGCAAATTGTATCTTTCTTTCCAACAGTGACCATAGTATTCATCCATTCTTTTGGATGAAATTGCTTCTTAATGCCACATACACTTTAATTCTCTTTAACTCCTCTTCAGCTTTACTTCTGAGTACTATGAGTACTTTTCTATTAGAATGAATCACTGGCACTGCATCAAGTTTTATATTATGTGCTATTCTACTGGCACATTTTCTAAGCTTATAAGCAAAGCAGTGATATGATGTATAATATCACTGACAGTGTTCTGCGTGGCATGATATCCAGCATGCTTTTTTTGTAACTTTGATTCATTTTAAATGTATACAGCCTTTACTTTTGCACTATAAATTACATTTTCCATTTCTAGCATCACCAAAGCAGCATTACCCAAAATAACACAAATTACTTCTTTGAGTACACCAATTTGAATAACAAGATTGAAATGTTTAGCTTTGTATGGACATTAACAGTTTATGACCTATAAGCGGAAACTTGGTGGCCAGAATAACAACTCTCTCTTTCACAAGATAAGTAGTCCAAAAAATATCTTCTGACAAGATAATGTACTTGCACCTGTATACAATTTAAATTCCATATTCTATCCATTATTTATTAGCATTTTCCAACAATTTGGCCTGCACGTCTGTTTTACTGCTTCAGCTGCATGTTGATTTTTGCTGTATCAGGTTGTTTCACTTCAGTAGGACTTGCAAATATTTGATTTTCATATTTCTCTTCAACGACTTGTAAATGAAGTAAAAGAAATAACAGAAAGCAACATTTCTACTGTAGTCACATACAAAAGGGACAGCCCCTCCTATCAAGTCCAATAGTGCTTTCCAATACTCTCCTCTTTCTAGATTCCCTTTCCAGAAGATATACTTAGGTTCCTTACTTCCTTCAACTGTTTTACACAATGTCTCGTCTTTCTACAGCATTTAACCCATATAATAGGTACTGCTTTGGCCAAACTATCATCATTCTACAGTGTCACTGGCTCAACAAGTACTATAGGTGCTGGAAGATCAGAAGGTGTGGGTTCTTTTCCAACCCCCTATATCCCTCAAACTTACATACCTACTCTGAGGTCACAAACAAACCAAGAAATGTAAAACCCCAGTGTTGCAGAAGGTTGTTTTGGCACTTTTCCTTCAGTCTATCGGTGTTAGTAGAAATTGTTGTCAGGAGACTGCTAAGCTCCCTGTAAAAGATCTTACAGCACTTATTAAAACAAAAAGTAGTAGATGTTCCCTGGTATCCTGGCCAAATTTTCCCTATTCAATATGAATACCACTTCCAATCTTCTGTAAAAAGAGGAAGCTGGTCTAGTGGAACTAACCTGGTCAACAAAGCACAAATAAATAAAATTAGTACTAATAAGAATTTATGACCATGTAAAGGGTCAGATACATATCAATTCTATCTATATTGGTAAGTCTGTTTGCTAATAATTTAGTTCAAAATACATTTTGTGTACTTTGTGTGGAAGTTCTTGCAAACATGAGCGCTTGTTTTATTCAGGGTGTTACTTCTTGGTGCTGAATTGGTGCTTTACTGTTTGTGCTTGTCTTTATCAAGTAACTGGGTTTGTCTCGATCAGGTTGTTCGCATGGAGAAATTTTGTGTTGTTACTCTCAGGAAATCCACTGTGCTTTAACTGGACTTGTTTTCCAATATCGTCGGCAGTCTTGTTTCATGCTGTATGTATGCATTCATGCTGTATCAAGATCCTATGTCCTGGAGGATTTTGGAAGATTTCCTCTGCTGGGCTGTCTCACTAAGAGGAATAAATGAACCATAGGATTCTTGTCTCTCTGAGAATAAATGAGCCTACAGTGTGAGTATAGGGGGAAGCTTGATGGTCGCAACTGTAAGACAAAAAATAAGCACAGAAAAAAAATGTAAGTGTACATAATTTGCATGCTCTTTCCCTTAGATTCCCCTGGCTGCTGTGTGTTTCTGCCTTTGGAGTATCATATGTGTCTCTATTACTTCCTGACCACCTGTAGGTCTGGGATCGTGCACCCTATCTAAGACTTCTGCCTCCTACCCTATTTTAGGGATCAAAGCTATACAACTTTGGATAATCTTCTCCCGAAAAGATACAGGAAACTCTATTACTTCCTGACCACCTGTAGGTCTGGGATCGTGCACCCTATCTAAGACTTCTACCTCCTACCCTATTTTAGGGATCAAAGCTATACAACTTTGGATAGCCTTCTCCTGAAAAGATACAGGAAACTTTATTACTTCCTGACCACCTGTAGGTCTGGGATCGTGCACCCTATCTAAGACCTCTGCCTCCTACCCTATTTTAGGGATCAAAGCTATACAACTTTGGATAGCCTTCTCCTGAAAAGATACAGGAAACTCTATTACTTCCTGACCACCTGTAGGTCTGGGATCGTGCACCCTATCTAAGACTTCTGCCTCCTACCCTATTTTAGGGATCAAAGCTATACAACTTTGGATAGCCTTCTCCTGAAAAGATACAGGAAAGTACGTCCTACAGCTCTTGCAGGTTTTAATAACATTTGTAAGCTTCTCTCTCTCAGTGTAACTGTTAAACCCAAAGCCAGATCAGCCAGCAGCCAACCCTAGCTTCTCCCAACCAAATGACCACTTACTCCCATTAGTATATCCAGCTACCTGCCCCATTCTATAAACCACAAGCCCAGTAAGTATCCTGGTAGTAATACCTGCTGAGTCCACTAGGTGGCTCCCTTCTCCTAGAATTGTTTCCCTCTGCAAACATTTTCTACCTAGCAAATTCTATGTATCTTATTATCTGTTAGCCTTTTTGTGCTGTTCTGCTCCTATCTCCTTTCTCTGATATTTCCAGCTTTAACTCACTCAAACCTCATACATCAAACATTCTTGTATCCCCTTGGATTACTCACCTCTACTATAAGCACTTCACTGATTGTTTTCTCCTCAACCTCTTTTTCTTTGGCTCTTACTCAGTTCTCATAACCACACTACCATAGCCCATCCTCCCTCCATAATTACCACAATCTCTCTACTTCTTTCCTTGCTCGTTCCCTACCCTCACTTCCCTTAACTCTTTACTCCCTTTGATTATCACACCTACTATTCCTCCTGGCTTATTTCTTTTTGCTTTTCTCAAGACTGTTACCATTACCTTCCTTCCGTTTTTTTTTTTCTGCCTGCCCCCCACCCCTCCCCCTTCTCCTCTCCTATCCCACTTCCTTTCTAAACCTATAAATACACCTGCCTGGACTCGCGCCACCTCTTTCCCTTAGATTCCCCTGGCTGCTGTGCGTTTCTGCCTTTGGAGTATCATATGTGTGTAAGTAGCGTGTTTTTACCTTCACTTTATGTTGTATTAAGTTCTACGTAATTCGTGTGTGGCTTTACCTCTGATCATTGAACCATCATTTAATGTTTTACCTGCTGTATTGTTTATTACATTTTTGTTGGTAGTCTATAGACTCGCTATTGCCGTATAGCTGGTCCAATTTAACGTTAAAGCCTGTACGCATGTACATCATTTAATGTTTTACCTGCTGTATTGTTTATTACATTTTTGTTGATAGTCTCAAGATTCGCTATTGACGTATAGCTGGTCAAAATTAACGTTAAAGCCTGTATGCTCTCACTGTTCTTAGTATAAATCACAATAGAACTGAAATCTGCCTAGGTAGAAAGTCTGACTTGTTGGACAGGGAATTTATTGATTTTTCCTTCCCTTTTTATGCCATGCTAGTGCCTTAAAAGTCCTTGGATTCCAGTCTATGCTCTCATACCATCAAACTCTCCTCTCAGCCCGACTAGTCCCGTTACTGCACGGAGCTTGCAGTGCGTTTGTATTTAGGCTACCATATGCGTGCCTTACCTACGCCTAAAAGGTAACCCTACTAATTTTATCTGCTGGCGATAAGCTTCCCATCGATGGTATTATTAGCCCATCTACTATTTGTTCTATACTGAGATTGTCGCGTGTTCCCTCGCAACTATCCCTGCTACATATTGGGTTAGTCGCGTGTTCTTTCTCAGCTATCCTATACGCGCCTGCCACTCTCTCAGCTATCCTTGTTAAATAGTGAGTTTGTCGCATGTTCTCTCTTGACTATCCTATATGCGCCCATCAATTCCTCCCTGAAACCATGCTGTTCCGACTCAATTACCCTCACTAATATGCTGTGTAAGCAGCGTGTTTTCTCTTTTTTACTTAATCAAGCCTTTCCAGCCTTGCTACTATCTGCAGTACGTGGAGCGAGCAGTGTGTTACTATTCTCAAGACACCTACACGTGCCTTATCAGCGCTATATAATTAAGCCTAATTACTAATTCACTTACTATCTTAAGCCCATTTAAAATGCAGTACAAACGTAATATGCACCCACCTATTTTCCCTGAACCCATGCCTTTCCTGATCAATTACTTTAACTAACTCTGTACACAGCGTGTATTCTCCTTTTTAGCGCCGTAAATCAAGCCTCCTCAGCCTATCTACACTCTGTAGTGCGTGGTACCTGTGGTGTGATATTTTCAAGGCACCTTACATGCGCCTTATCAGCACTTCACTATTAAGCCCAGAGATTTCATCCTGCACGCAATACAAAATATCCATTCAGCCCATTTTTAAAGTGTTTCCTATGTCTAGTACATTAATTTAACTCCATTTTAAATGTTCGATAGCCCTCATCTAAGCTGCTGCAGCAAACTGCGATACTTTTAACTGCTCCTTTCCCTCCCATATTATCTAACTCCAGCTATCTCTTAATTAATTTTAGTTGAGTTTTGCAAAACACAATGTCTATACATGCAAATAAGCTAGTGGTTAACATACCTACGAGGTTTTATTTCTAGCCTCCCCTACTCAATTGCACCTACATCCACTGCTTTAGCTCATGTAGAAATTTAACATAAGTCTGTCTGCTACAAACTGAAATTCTTATAATAGTACCTAGTTTACCTTTACTGATACTTGTCTGGAGTATCTAGTATTTCTAGTTGATTGTGTTTAAAATAGTCTTGCTCTGTATGTTATATAGTGTTCAGCTGAAACTCACCAATTAGCTCATGTATAGGAATTTACTGATTACACAGTATAAATGTATTTTGTCTGTTTTTTGCCTGCACTATTTCCTTTAAGAACTGTGGTTAACTTCTGAACGTTTTACAAGAAAATTGCTATTTGCATTTATTCAACTGCTTTCTCAAAGTTTGTTTCCCTATATCTAAATCATCTCCTTCTCCCTTCTTTTCCCAGCTCTATTACTTCCTGACCACCTGTAGGTCTGGGATCGTGCACCCTATCTAAGACTTCTGCCTCCTACCCTATTTTAGGAATCAAAGCTATACAACTTTGGATAGCCTTCTCCTGAAAAGATACAGGAAAGTACGTCCTACAGCTCTTGCAGGTTTTAATAACATTTGTAAGCTTCTCTCTCTCAGTGTAACTGTTAAACCCAAAGCCAGATCAGCCAGCAGCCAACCCTAGCTTCTCCCAACCAATTGACCACTTACTCCCATTAGTATATCCAGCTACCTGCCCCATTCTATAAACCACAAGCCCAGTAAGTATCCTGGTAGTAATACCTGCTGAGTCCACTAGGTGGCTCCCTTCTCCTAGAATTGTTTCCCTCTGCAAACATTTTCTACCTAGCAAATTCTATGTATCTTATTATCTGTTAGCCTTTTTGTGCTGTTCTGCTCCTATCTCCTTTCTCTGATATTTCCAGCTTTAACTCACTCAAACCTCATACATCAAACATTCTTGTATTCCCTTGGATTACTCACCTCTACTATAAGCACTTCACTGATTGTTTTCTCCTCAACCTCTTTTTCTTTGGCTCTTACTCAGTTCTCATAACCACCCTACCATAGCCCATCCTCCCTCCATAATTACCACTATCTCTCTACTTCTTTCCTTGCTCGTTCCCTACCCTCACTTCCCTTAACTCTTTACTCCCTTTGATTATCACACCTACTATTCCTCCTGGCTTATTTCTTTTTGCTTTTCTCAAGACTGTTACCATTACCTTCCTTCCGTTTTTTTTTTCTGCCTGCCCCCCACCCCTCCCCCTTCTCCTCTCCTATCCCACTTCCTTACTAAACCTATAAATACACCTGCCTGGACTCGCGCCACCTCTTTCCTTAGATTCCCCTGGCTGCTGTGCGTTTCTGCCTTTGGAGTATCATATGTGTGTAAGTAGCATGTTTTTACCTTCACTTTATGTTGTATTAAGTTCTACGTAATTCATGTGTGGCTTTACCTCTGATCATTGAACCATCATTTAATGTTTTAAATGCTGTATTGTTTATTACATTTTTGTTGGTAGTCTATAGACTCGCTATTGCCGTATAGCTGGTCCAATTTAACGTTAAAGCCTGTACACATGTACATCATTTAATGTTTTACCTGCTGTATTGTTTATTACATTTTTGTTGATAGTCTCAAGATTCGCTATTGACGTATAGCTGGTCAAAATTAACGTTAAAGCCTGTATGCTCTCACTGTTCTTAGTATAAATCACAATAGAACTGAAATCTGCCTAGGTAGAAAGTCTGACTTGTTGGACATGGAATTTATTGATTTTTCCTTCCCTTTTTACGCCATGCTAGTGCCTTAAAAGTCCTTGGATTCCAGTCTATGCTCTCATACCATCAAACTCTCCTCTCAGCCCGACTAGTCCCTGTATTGCACGGAGCTTGCAGTGTGTTTGTATTTAGGCTACCATATGCGCGCCTTACCTACGCCTAAAAGGTAACCCTACTAATTTTATCTGCTGGTGATAAGCTTCCCATTGATGGTATTATTAGCCCATCTACTATTTGTTCTATACTGAGATTGTCGCGTGTTCCCTCGCAACTATCCCTGCTACATATAGGGTTAGTCGCGTGTTCTTTCTCAGCTATCCTATACGCTCCCGCCACTCTCTCAGCTATCCTTGTTAAATAGTGAGTTTGTAGCATGTCTCTCTTGACTATCCTATACGCGTCCATCAATTCCTCCATGAAACCATGCTGTTCCGACTCAATTACCCTCACTAATATGCTGTGTAAACAGCATGTTTTCTCTTTTTTACTTAATCAAGCCTTTCCAGCCTTGCTACTATCTGCAGTATGTGGAACAAGCAGTGTGTTACTATTCTCAAGACACCTACACGTGCCTTATCAGCGCTATATAATCAAGCCTAATTACTAACTCACTTACTATCTTAAGCCCATTTAAAATGCAGTACAAACGTAATATGCACCCACCTATTTTCCCTGAACCCATGCCTTTCCTGATCAATTACTTTAACTAACTCTGTACACAGCGTGTATTCTCCTTTTTAGCGCCGTAAATCAAGCCTCCTCAGCCTATCTACACTCTGTAGTGCGTGGTACCTGTGGTGTGATATTTTCAAGGCACCTTACATGCGCCTTATCAGCGCTTCACTATTAAGCCCAGAGATTTCATCCTGCACGCAATACAAAATATCCATTCAGCCCATTTTTAAAGTGTTTCCTATGTCTAGTACATTAATTTAACTCCATTTTAAATGTTCGATAGCCCTCATCTAAGTGGCTGCAGCAAACTGCAATACTTTTAACTGCTCCTTTCCCTCCCATATTATCTAACTCCAGCTATCTCTTAATTAATTTTAGTTGAGTTTTGCAAAACACAATGTCTATACATGCAAATAAGCTAGTGGTTAACATACCTATGAGGTTTTATTTCTAGCCTCCCCTACTCAATTGCACCTACATCCACTGCTTTAGCTCATGTAGAAATTTAGCATAAGTCTGTCTGCTACAAACTGAAATTCTTATAATAGTACCTAGTTTACCTTTACTGATTACTTGTCTGGAGTATCTAGTATTTCTAGTTGATTGTGTTTAAAATAGTCTTGCTCTGTATGTTATATAGTGTTCAGCTGAAACTCACCAATTAGCTCATGTATAGGAATTTACTGATTACACAGTATAAATGTATTTTGTCTGTTTTTTGCCTGCACTATTTCCTTTAAGAACTGTGGTTGACTTCTGAACGTTTTACAAGAAAATTGTTATTTGCATTTATTCAACTGCTTTCTCAAAGTTTGTTTCCCTATATCTAAATCATCTCCTTCTCCCTTCTTTTCCCAGTTCTATTACTTCCTGACCACCTGTAGGTCTGGGATCGTGCACCCTATCTAAGACTTCTGCCTCCTACCCTATTTTAGGGATCAAAGCTATACAACTTTGGATAGCCTTCTCCTGAAAAGATACAGGAAAGTACGTCCTACAGCTCTTGCAGGTTTTAATAACATTTGTAAGCTTCTCTCTCTCAGTGTAACTGTTAAACCCAAAGCCAGATCAGCCAGCAGCCAACCCTAGCTTCTCCCAACCAACTGACCACTTACTCCCATTAGTATCTCCAGCTACCTGCCCCATTCTATAAACCACAAGCCCTTTAAGTATCCTGGTAGTAATACCCGCTGAGTCCACTAGGTGGCTCCCTTCTCCTAGAATTGTTTCCCTCTGCAAACATTTTCTACCTAGCAAATTCTATGTATCTTATTATCTGTTAGCCTTTTTGTGCTGTTCTGCTCCTATCTCCTTTCTCTGATATTTCCAGCTTTAACTCACTCAAACCTCATACATCAAACATTCTTGTATCCCCTTGGATTACTCACCTCTACTATAAGCACTTCGCTGATTGTTTTCTCCTCAACCTCTTTTTTTTTGGCTCTTACTCAGTTCTCATAACCACCCTACCATAGCCCATCCTCCCTCCATAACTACCACTATCTCTCTACTTCTTTCCTTGCTCGTTCCCTACCCTCACTTCCCTTAACTCTTTACTCCCTTTGATTATCACACCTACTATTCCTCCTGGCTTATTTCTTTTTGCTTTTCTCAAGACTGTTACCATTACCTTCCTTCCGTTTTTTTTTTTTCTGCCTGCCCCCCACCCCTCCCCCTTCTCCTCTCCTATCCCACTTCCTTTCTAAACCTATAAATACACCTGCCTGGACTCGCGCCACCTCTTTCCCTTAGATTCCCCTGGCTGCTGTGCGTTTCTGCCTTTGGAGTATCATATGTGTGTAAGTAGCGTGTTTTTACCTTCACTTTATGTTGTATTAAGTTCTACGTAATTCGTGTGTGACTTTACCTCTGATCATTGAACCATCATTTAATGTTTTACCTGCTGTATTGTTTATTACATTTTTGTTGGTAGTCTATAGACTCGCTATTGCCGTATAGCTGGTCCAATTTAACGTTAAAGCCTGTACGCATTTACATCATTTAATGTTTTACCTGCTGTATTGTTTATTACATTTTTGTTGATAGTCTCAAGATTTGCTATTGACATATAGCTGGTCAAAATTAACGTTAAAGCCTGTATGCTCTTACTGTTCTTAGTATAAATCACAATAGAACTGAAATCTGCCTAGGTAGAAAGTCTGACTTGTTGGACAGGGAATTTATTGATTTTTCCTTCCCTTTTTACGCCATGCTAGTGCCTTAAAAGTCCTTGGATTCCAGTCTATGCTCTCATACCATCAAACTCTCCTCTCAGCCCGACTAGTCCCTGTACTGCACGGAGCTTGCAGTGTGTTTGTATTTAGGCTACCATATGCGCGCCTTACCTACGCCTAAAAGGTAACCCTACTAATTTTATCTGCTGGCGATAAGCTTCCCATTGATGGTATTATTAGCCCATCTACTATTTGTTCTATACTGAGATTGTCGCGTGTTCCCTCGCAACTATCCCTGCTACATATTGGGTTAGTCGCGTGTTCTTTCTCAGCTATCCTATACGCGCCCACCACTCACTCAGCTATCCTTGTTAAATAGTGAGTTTGTCGCATGTTCTCTCTTGACTATCCTATATGCGCCCATCAATTCCTCCCTGAAACCATGCTGTTCCGACTCAATTACCCTCACTAATATGCTGTGTAAACAGCATGTTTTCTCTTTTTTACTTAATCAAGCCTTTCCAGCCTTGCTACTATCTGCAGTACGTGGAACAAGCAGTGTGTTACTATTCTCAAGACACCTACACGTGCCTTATCAGCGCTATATAATCAAGCCTAATTACTAACTCACTTACTATCTTAAGCCCATTTAAAATGCAGTACAAACATAATATGCGCCCACCTATTTTCCCTGAACCCATGCCTTTCCTGATCAATTAATTTAACTAACTCTGTACACAGCGTGTATTCTCCTTTTTAACGCCGTAAATCAAGCCTCCTCAGCCTATCTACACTCTGTAGTGCGTGGTACCTGTGGTGTGATATTTTCAAGGCACCTTACATGCGCCTTATCAGCGCTTCACTATTAAGCCCAGAGATTTCATCCTGCACGCAATACAAAATATCCATTCAGCCCATTTTTAAAGTGTTTCCTATGTCTAGTACATTAATTTAACTCCATTTTAAATGTTCGATAGCCCTCATCTAAGCTGCTGCAGCAAACTGCGATACTTTTAGCTGCTCCTTTCCCTCCCATATTATCTAACTCCAGCTACCTCTTAATTAATTTTAGTTGAGTTTTGCAAAACACAATGTCTATACATGCAAATAAGCTAGTGGTTAACATACCTATGAGGTTTTATTTCTAGCCTCCCCTACTCAATTGCACCTACATTCACTGCTTTAGCTCATGTAGAAATTTAACATAAGTCTGTCTGCTACAAACTGAAATTCTTATAATAGTACCTAGTTTACCTTTACTGATTACTTGTCTGGAGTATCTAGTATTTCTAGTTGATTGTGTTTAAAATAGTCTTGCTCTGTATGTTATATAGTGTTCAGCTGAAACTCACCAATTAGCTCATGTGTAGGAATTTACTGATTACACAGTATAAATGTATTTTGTCTGTTTTTTGCCTGCACTATTTCCTTTAAGAACTGTGGTTGACTTCTGAACGTTTTACAAGAAAATTGTTATTTGCATTTATTCAACTGCTTTCTCAAAGTTTGTTTCCCTATATCTAAATCATCTCCTTCTCCTTTCTTTTCCCAGCTCTATTACTTCCTGACCACCTGTAGGTCTGGGATCGTGCACCCTATCTAAGACTTCTGCCTCCTACCCTATTTTAGAGATCAAAGCTATACAACTTTGGATAGCCTTCTCCTGAAAAGATACAGGAAAGTACGTCCTACAGCTCTTGCAGGTTTTAATAATACTTGTAAGCTTCTCTCTCTCTCAGTGTAACTGTTAAACCCAAAGCCAGATCAGCCAGCAGCCAACCCTAGCTTCTCCCAACCAACTGACCACTTACTCCCATTAGTATCTCCAGCTACCTGCCCCATTCTATAAACCACAAGCCCAGTAAGTAGTCCTGGTAGTAATACCTGCTGAGTCCACTAGGTGGCTCCCTTCTCCTAGAATTGTTTCCCTCTGCAAACATTTTCTACCTAGCAAATTCTATGTATCTTATTATCTGTTAGCCTTTTTGTGCTGTTCTGCTCCTATCTCCTTTCTCTGATATTTCCAGCTTTAACTCACTCAAACCTCATACATCAAACATTCTTGTATCCCCTTGGATTACTCACCTCTACTATAAGCACTTCACTGATTGTTTTCTCCTCAGCCTCTTTTTCTTTGGCTCTTCCCGCTCCGTTCGCCCTGTGGGCTCACTCCGCTCCCCTCCCTACCCCCAATTCCCACCCACTCCCACGGGTCCTACTTTTATCTTACATCTAGACACACCCCTTAATATTCCTCCCCAATCATATCCAAAACTACCTAAACTGTGCAACCCTCCTGAACTTAAATACACCCACTTACCTAACATAACCACACCCTCCCCTTTCTTAATAGCACACCTAAAACACCACAGCCCTACCATCTGCCCTACCTTCCCAGGGTAATCTCACCTTACAATACACCATCACACTACATCTATCTTCTCTGCAAACCTACATTTAGATTACTATGCCTACATTTATCATCCATTCACAACTGAAAATACCTATCTCCATTTTACTATTTTCCTCTCTTATTACTACTTACTTCCTAACCTCCTATGAATATTCCCCTGTTTCTCTCTCACTTCCCTCAAAACACACCTGTACATCTGCAACATCTCTATCTCCACCCTACTTACACACATCCTCACAGTCCATCTACCTTCTTGCCAAATACCACAGGCTACTACACTGCAAGCTACTAAAATCTAAAACAAAGAAAACATTTGACGCTTACCATAAACTTAGCCAAGAAAAATATTTTGTACTTCTCCATTTACTACAAGATGGTGACATTCACCCCAACCCAGGCCCACATGATAATAAAACCAACACACATCAAAACCATACCAAACCTTTATCTCTCTCATCCACTAAACCCTCTAAAATACTATCCATTGCCCATCTCAATATACGTAGTATCTGTAACAAAATTAGTCAACTCCATGCCCTGCTTGAAACCCACAAATTTGATACTTTATGCTTATCAGAAACTTGGCTAAAGCCATCAAGTAAAGACATTGAAATTACCCCACCTGGTTATAACATTGTTAGACTTGATCGCAACACCAGAAAGGGAGGGGGAGTAGCTATTCTATATAAAACAAAACTAAAACTTACGCCTCTAGACCTTACCCTTACCCAAAACAACAATGCCGAAGTAATTTGCTCCAAAATACAAGTCAACACTACTAAAGCAATAAACGTCATTTGTACATATCTCCCCCCTGGAAATAACATCTCCACCTTGGAACATATTCTTGACCAACTCTCTAATAAACTCCCTCAAGAAACACTAATCCTTGGGGACTTTAACATAGATTGGAAATCCTGTAACAATATTAACCCTACTTCCCATATAAACCTTTATGGTTTCAAACAACTTATTAATAGTCCCACCAGAATCAACAAAACAAGCAAAAAAGAAACCACCTTAGACTGGATCCTTACTAACTCCCCCCTGCAAACCTACCAAACTGTCATCCTTCCTGATGACCTTAGTGATCACGCTCTCACCTACGTCATTAGAGCGAAAACTAACCTAACCTTACCTACCACTTTCAGAACACTACACTCTAAAAAACAATTTAACCCCAATCAGTTTCAAACAGAACTTTCACAATGTAATTGGACCCCTCTAAAACATCTCACACTTAACAAGGCAGTTGGACACTTCAATTCAACATTCCTTTCAATCGTAAATCAACATGCCCCAAGTCGCACCATTAGAACTAAAACTAAAACAGCACCCTGGCTAACCACTAATACTAAGCATAAAATCATCCTCAGAAATAAATCTTGGAATAAATGGCGTTCCTCTAAAAACCCAACTGATCATCAAACCTTTAGAGAGCTCAGAAACAGTACCAAAAAAGCCATCCTTTCAGATAAAAAGAACTATTACTTTCAACTTCAGCAAACCACCAGAAAAGAACCAAAAAAGTTCTGGTCCAGTATTAATAATCTACTAACCCCAGGCCAAATAGTTACACCCAACCCTCAGGATTGTGACCCTGATAATCCCACTTTAATAGCCAATAACTTTAATACTTTCTTCACTAATTTCTTACAAAGTCTAGCTAACCACCTATCTCCTGACACTTCTCAACTACTCTCAAGTACCTTCAATAACACTCTTCCTCCCCTTCACCTACAACCTATATCTACCTCCTATATACAATCTCTTATACAAAAACTTAAACCTACTACCCCTTCAGCAGATAAGCTTCCTGCTGAATTCCTGCAAGTAGCAGCAAAAGCCATTGCTTACCCTGTCTCTATCCTAATAAATAGATCCATAAAAGAAAGTACTTTCCCTGCAATCTGGAAGATATCACACATCATACCCTTACACAAAGGAGGTAAATCTACTGACCTCTCTAACTTTCGCCCAATAGCACTATTATCTCCTCTAGCTAAAATCATGGAAAAATGTATACACAAACAACTACTTAACCATCTCCTCCATAACAACATACTAGCTAACACTCAACATGGATTCAGACCTTCACATAGTACCACCACTGCATTACTCTCTTTTACCAACACTATCAACTGTAACCGTAACAACAACAAACTAACTTCTTCTCTTTTCCTAGACCTATCAAAAGCCTTTGATATGGCAAATCATACACTTCTTTTGCACATACTTAAATCTCTTGCCTTGGATTACTCTTCCTTAACCTGGTTTTCATCCTATCTTGAAAACCGTCAGCAAGCAGTACTCTGGAAAAATTCACTATCTGCTCTACTTCCTATCTCTTTAGGAGTACCTCAAGGGTCTATACTAGGCCCACTTCTATTTTCTATCTTTATTAACGATCTCCAATCATCTATCCAAAACACTACCTGTATACAATATGCAGATGATTCCACAATAATTTGTACTGCTTCCTCTCAAATAGAACTCCAGTCTCTTACACAAACAGCCTTTTCAACCGTAGAACAGTGGTTCTCAAAAAGATGTCTACTCCTTAACCC
The DNA here is from genome assembly GCF_019279795.1 of Protopterus annectens. Taxonomy (NCBI): domain Eukaryota; kingdom Metazoa; phylum Chordata; order Ceratodontiformes; family Protopteridae; genus Protopterus; species Protopterus annectens. The sequence goes on from NC_056737.1 coordinate 328,493,295, forward strand.
CAAGAAAACAAAACTATTACTATTTTCACCTACCCACAAATCTACTCAATTAAACTTCACTATTATTGCAAATGATAATTCCCAAATTTCTCCCGACTCTACAACAAAACTGCTTGGTGTTACTATTGACAATAATCTTAACTATGATTATCACATCAATAACACAATAAAAGCAGTTAATAAAAAGATTGGATCGCTGTACAGAATCAAACCCTTCCTTACACCTGAAGCTCGGACCACCTTAGCCCAATCACATCTTATCTCTACCCTTCTATATGCTTCCTCTATTTACACTAATCTCTCTAAAAGTAACCTCAGGAAACTCACTACATCTTACCATAATATTGCTCGATTTGCCACCGCATCTCAGTCTAGAACTCACCACTGTCTAAACTTAAAACAATTACACTGGCTGGAGCGTCCTAACAAGCTTATCTATCAACAACTCTTAATAGCACACAAAATTCTATATCAACCATCAAAAACACCAGCTCTTAGCAACCTCTTGACTCCCTATAATAACCTGAAACAACTACGTTCTTCTGAGAAACTACGAGTTAACACTCCTAAAATTACAAATTCTGCAGGTAACTGCCTTTTCTCCAACTCAGTTGGCAAAATATGGAATAACCTTCCCTCACACATCTCTCTAGCCACTCTTCCACTCTTTAAGAAACAACTTCTATTACATCTCAACAAATTCTGGCTTTGCTCTTGTACCAACCCTGACTAACCTGCTTTCATCTTTCTTCTATCATAATTCTTTCTTCACCACTATGATATTCTCTCTGACTACAAATGACTTAATGTCTTTCTAGATACTACTGTTCTCATATATGTAAAAAAAAAAAAAAAATATTTTAATCATCTTTTATAATTATGTATTACATACCGAACTACGTAATACTTCCATACTTCCATATTCTGTATTGAAAGTAGTTAATCTCTTACTTATTGCTTTATAGTTGGTTTTATTTGTTTTCTTTTTAGATTTGTATTACCTGTACTAAAATCTTCGTATTTTTGCTCATTGCTTTTGAGCTAATTGTTTATTTTTATTTTTATTATCTTGCTTTCACCATTGGAGCTTTTCTCCCCGGGCCTCCACTGAAAATGGACATTGATCCAGCTGGACTAGCCCGGTCAACAAATGTAAAATAAATAAAATAAAAATAAATAAAATGTGTGTATGTACCTCATCATGTATACTTTTACTGGTGCTAACAGCGACAAGTCTACACTGTTGATCAGCTGGTACACTTGACCAGATTATACAGCAGGCCATTGCCAAAACAGCCCTCAAAAATAATGGAACAATTCCTAATTATGTTTGTTGGTGGCAGCATAAAACCACAGCATTTGATAACCTCAGATATGTTTCTGTTAATAGTCTGTCCCTTAGTTCATTATTTCTTATACCACAAATTATTGTCTCGCTCTCTCTCTCTCTTTTTTTTTTTTTTTGCTATTTTTTCCTCGGGCTCAGAAAAAAATGTGTACCTATGGTTTCAGTAGAACCTTTTGTTGTAAAAAACATTTGTCAAATAAATGGCAAGTTCTTTCTGGACTTACAGTAATTACTGATTTTTATTTTAGTTTCATCTGTCTCCTCTTTTGGAAAGTAAGTGGAGCCTTTTATGGCTTCTTCCCCAGCAGCATGCAGGAAGGATACACATCGAACTTCATTTTTTAACTAATATAGTTGCAGCAAGGAATACATCACATTTCTGTATCCAGAGTTTCTAGTTTTTCATCTAGGTTTCCTTTTTATAGCACAAGTATTCCAGAGGGAGCAACTGAACCATTTTCTACCAAGAATTATTCTCCTGTAAAAAAAAAAAAAAAAAATATATATATATATATATAGAAAAAGAAAAAAGAATGATAATTTTGTAGTTCCAAACACAGAAGAGTTTGACAACAAATATGTTTATTCAGTTCTGCAGACATTTTGCCACTCTAACACCAGGTCATATCAAGAGGCTTAATAAATAATACATGGACATAGCACTTGTGTAAACTTTATATTAAAACTGTCCTCTTCAAAACTTGTAGTGTATGTGATATATACATTTGCATGCTACAGTGATTAATTTGTCACATAGTACAAAGAGGTTCCAGAGAAATAGAACCCACTGTTTTCCATTATAGTCCAGGGTCCCACCTATCTAAATGAGCGACTTTTGTCCTACCTCTGATCTCAGCATCTCTACTCAGCCGTCTTTGGGCTGCTAATGTTTCCCATCATAATGCTTGGGTCTTCTGGGCTCTGTTCCTTTTTTTTCCAGGCTGCAGACCCATGGAACTTGCTACCTTGGCAGCTTCAGGAATGTATTACTGAGGTGAGTTTTAGAAGATACCTTAACAAATCATTTATAAGCTGTTTTGGAATATCTTTTTTAAATGGTTTTAATGAAAGTTTCATTAGTCCAGAAGCTTAAAACATTTAACATGTGGTTGTTCTTCTTCTTGATTTTTTAATGACTCCCTATTCCTTCTATGAGTTTTGCCCGTTGGCTCCCTTTCTGTTGCCAAATCAGCCTATTCATTCCTCTCTTGGTTGAGAGGAAGGCACCTTTCAGCCTTGGCAAGAACCCTCTGGCCAACTCATTTCCTGTCTGATGAATCTAATCAGTCCATTGATTTCACAGTCTGGTGAAAGTTGGATGGTAGGAATCAGGCTGTCCCTCCCAATCACCTGGAGCTCCTATCCTCCATGGCAGGTCTCTCAAGTACCCCTAAGTGCTGCCCTTGCAGGAAGCATGCATGCTTTAACATACAGCTTCCCTTATAAGTACTATGCAATGCTTGGCAGCTTGTGATCAGCAGGCCCATTCCTTGTGGATATAACTAGTGATGGATTATGTATACCTTGGATCCCTGTCTGCTCTGAATCCATAAGCCCATCGATCTTCAACCCTGGCCCTTAACTTATTTCTGGGAACCACACATACATAAATAAATGTGTTCTTCTGAATTCACCATCCTTACTGTTTTAAACATACAACTACTGATGTGATTGTTTTAAAATTATATATCTGTCTGATAAAGTAGAATTTTCTTGAACATATTTGCTTTATCTCTGACTGGTCATGAATATCTTCAGGAAATGAAATAATATTATTAACCACTATACATAAATCATGACTTTAGGGCATTTCAAAAACAAAAGACCATCTGAGGACCATCAAATGTTTTTGTTTTGCTAGGAGGGGATATGTTGATTTATTCTGACAATTAAAAAACAACAATAATGTCTAATGAATTTGTTAAAATTCATAAAATTTTAAACATAAATGAAAAAGTTTAATAAGCCAACAGTGAAACTGCGGCACACTTTAAATAGACACATATATATTATTTATGCTGCCATTACTAGCCAGCCTGTCTGTCACTGTGAAATTAAAAAAAATGTTTATATATATATATATATATATATATATATATATATATGTATGTATATATATATATATATATATATATATATATATATATATATATATATATGTGTGTGTGTGTGTGTGTGTTTGTCTGTATTTGTGTGTGTGTGTGTATAATAACGTACACACATACACACATCTTTTGTTTGGATACATTTGGTTTTCTCAGTTACACTGTTTTTTCAGGTTTTTCATTATACACTCCACTGTATTTAACAGTTCTTGCTACATTCTGTATAACATTTTTTGTGGTTTTAGTATTTATTTACGTGAGTCTGGCTGATTTTTCTTTGGTTACATTTTCTTAATTGGTAAACCACCTAGTACCAAAATATTATATATCTGTTTGTTAAAGCAGAAGTCCTCTGCAAATTGCGATTACTGTATAAAGTTGGTAGTTGGTATAGTAGATCAAAGCTGTGAGGTATTAATGACATACTTCTCTGACCATAGCAAAGCATGTACTGGGTAATTATCATTTATTTGGTCTGTTTCTGGTACTGTCCAGTCTGCACTTATATTGGAAAAGGAATGGGTGGGTGTGTAATGGACTATGCTGTGAAGTCCTCAAGCTTGAATACCCTGTTTGTTCCTACTTTCTTTACAATCATAAAATAAAGAAACACGACAGAAATTATAAAAAATGACAGTTTACCTTACTATTTTATTATCTTGTTTATTTATGTACCAAAGTACTTTTTGCAACAGAACACCCAGAAAAGAATAAGCAGGGTAGGGGCAGGGTAATCAAAATTAATTTGACTTATTTTGTCCATTTTTCTAACACTGTGTCCAGACAAAATGACTGACTGCCTACAATGCTGCTTTCAAGCAGCAATTCACTTGCATAGGAAAAGGAACAACTGGCCAAGTCTGGACTTATGCAAATAAAGCCTGACCTTCCCTTCAGAGAGCATACCTGAATTTGTTTTTCCAGAAATAAAGAAACAAGATAGTAAAACTGTTATAACGTGAACGTTTTTCTTACCATTTTACTGTCTTGATTCTTTATGACAGTTGTGCTTACCATTTTACTATCTTTATTTATGTCCAAGATCCAAAAAATCTTTAAAAAAATTTATTTTTTACAGTATGAAATAAAACAACGGAAAAATAAGTAGGGTTGGGGGCAGGCTGAATCATTTACTTTATTTGTCTTCCATTTCTAACAGTGATTGACTACTCATAACAGTCTCTCTCCAGCAGTCACTGATTAAACATCTTCCATCAAGATCCCTCCTATGACTATACTCTTGAGTTTCATGGGTTAGAGTGTGCACAAACAGTAGACAGACTACATTGTATGTATAGCTACTCTGCTTCCTTGCTTCTGAGCTTCTGCTTTTACAACAGGAGTTTAATAGTGCCCCCGCCTACTACTCTTCAGATGACACAGTAGAGGCCCACTTGCTGCTACACTGCTTAGACACCAACCAAGTGCAAATCTGTTTTCTCTGTTGAATTAGTGAAGGGATACTTCTAAATGCACATGTGGCACTGCAGTTCAATAATGAATATGACACAAATCTTGCATGCTGGCCACTCAGTGGATCCCCCTGAACCCATGGGCCCTGGGTTGACACCCAAAATGCCCCTATTATAATCCATCTCTGATACAACACTACAGTGCAGTAATATATATGATACAAATCTTCCATGCATGTTACCCCATGCACCCCCTGAAGCCATGGACCCTGGGTAGCCACTTGAAACACCCCTATTATAATTTGCCTCTGGACATAACACCCAGTGCATCCTATAGGTTTTGCCTAAGCAGCAATTCAGCACCACCAGTCTCTCCCAGGATGGGTGAGCTGACAGCTACTCATTCACATGCTCTCCATTCCATCCCAGTTAGTGCCAGTGTTGGTAATTGAACATGCATCATACGGGTCACAGTCAGAGCTTCATTCCCTCTGTGTCATGGGGGCAAGCATGTTTTTCATGTTGTTTAATGTTTATTTTAAGATTTTTAAGATTAATTGAATTTAATTGAATTGTTTTCTTGTTTTGTAATGTAACAAGTTAATTGGGCACATTAATGAAGCTTAATTGGTTGCTGGATTGGCTAATCTGATGGAACTGACTCATTGACTCACAATTTCTCTTTTATAAGAAAGGTTCTTATAGACAAGGATGGTTTAATAATCATGGCAAGATACCCCAAAGAGCTTTTCTGCCATAGGGTAATAGTCTAAGGCATAATGCTTCACAGCCACAGTAAACCGTCTCAAAAATGAAGGCCTACAAGTGTCAACTCTTTTTTTGGATATGTCCAAAGCATTTGACACAGTCTCACACCAAATCCTGCTAAACAAAGTAAACCAATATCATCTATCAAATTCCACTCTTACCTGGTTCCAAAGCTACTTAACTGACAGGTACCAAGCTGTGAAATGGGAAGATTATCTCTCTCCTCAGCTGCCCATAACTATAGGAGTCCCACAGGGTTCTGTCTTAGGACCACTACTATTCACAGTCTTCACAAATGACCTCCATACCTCCACACAGCATGCATCTATAATTCAGTATGCAGATGACACTACCTTAATCTGTGCTGCACAAAACATTCCCACCCTCCTGCAAACAACTAAACTAGCATTCTCTGACATTGAAAACTACCTTACCAAAGCCCAACTTATCCTCAATCCAAAGAAAACTCAGCTTATGATTACAACCAGTGCTAACAAAAACACTAACAGTCAATTCACTATCTAATCCACAAATGCTACTCCAATTGCTCCAGTGGCATAGGCTAAGCTATTGGGAATAACCATAGACTCCCATATAAAATTTGATAGTCATCTCAACTTAACTATTAAAAAACTACATGCCAAACTGGGGTCACTCTAAAGTATCAAACCATTTCTTACCAACAACACAAGATCAGCCATTGCTCGCTCCCAACTTCTATTCACCCTACTCTATGCATCTCCCATTCTGACTAATCTCAACAAAACTGAACTAAGCAAAATGGAAGCCTGCTATAACAGAATTGCCCGCTTTGCTGCAAATTGCTCACACAGAACTCATCGCTGTACTGCTTTGAGATAGCTCCACTGGCTTGAACTTCCCAACCTCCTAACCTACAATCAGCTCTGCCTCTGTCATTCTATCTGCTACCTCCCCAATAAGTGTCCTGCCCTCAAAAACCTAGTACAACATCACTCAGCCAAAATGCCTCTTAGATCATCAAGCAAACTACTACTAGAAGTCTCCAACAGCTACAATAGCTTTGGAGATGCACTATATAGTAGTTCAGTGGCTAAAAAATGTAACTCTGTTCCTACTAGCATTCAAAACACATCATCCAAAGCCTCCTTTAAAGACCTCATCAGGCAACATCTCAAGCAAAGTTGGCAGTGCCATAATTGCTCCCCAGGCTAGTGAAAGCGGATAACATATACATACTAAATCTATAGCACTTGATAATAGTTTTCAATCTTACTCACAAACACTGGCTAATCTACAATGTATGTACTGTACCTGTGTACTATGTATGTATTCTACCTATATTCCAAATTTCAGCTGTACACCACAAATCTATTAATTACCTTTATTTTTAAAATTAATATGTTTTTGTTTGTTCTCTCCACTGTAACTGTTTATGTGCCACATACCACTGTAAAACATGTCTCTTGTAATTTGTGTGTATATTGATCATGTCTAAATAACTAAATGTGTCTGTAATTTTTCTTTGTGGAGCTTTTTTTCCCGGGCCTCTGCTGAAAAAGGGCCTTTTCGGCTCAGTCAGACACCCCCGGTTAACAAATGTAAAATAAATAAATAAAAAAATAAAATAATCCTTCCTTGAGAATGAAATATGATTTGTAGTTAGCCTTAAAAAATTGCAGCTGTGTACTATCACTCAGAGATACTATACAAATCAATGTAATTTCCTGTGCACTATTGTACTTTATTTCATTTTCTACATTTGTTTTGCTTTCGTCTTCTTTGAGGCAGCCATTGTACCACAGACTTTTTGTCCATTTACTGTGAAACTGACTTTTCAATCCGCCAACTGAGCTTGTTACCTAAATATCTTGTTCAGACCATCAGGATACTGCACAGCCACCAGTTTAGTCTAGTGCCCACTGTCAGACAGCTATAAGTTTCAGGACTGGAAATGGATATTGTGGAGAATTCAGGCCAAGTACCATTTTAAAGTGCCTTGGAGAACTGAAATGATTCTCCCCCAAGAGACAAGGTCTGCAGTGATGCCTATCTGTATGTGTCTGTGCATCTACTGATCCTTCTTTTCCAATGATTTCATGTTGTGCATTTTCACTCAGATTTTGTCAAGCAGTCACTGTATCATATGAGACGTTTTACTTCCTCCACATGTAGGAAGAGTAGCCTAAGCACTCAATTCATTGTTCCCTTGGCTGAGCCTGTGACCATCCTGGTCTGTACCTCTGCTCTCATCTCCTCAAATAGGAACAACAGCCTAGAGACTCAGTCTATAATCTTCTGACCCTTTGGGTCAGTTCCAGAACCTGAGAGCATTGCAGGTGATGCCCTAGCTCTGAGCCAAAATGCTGGCTTTCACAATATTCCCTACATTACAACCTGCCACCCCAAGAGCCTACAACTCTTCTAACATACTCATAATTTGCCTTCAATAAATTAAGGCACTTTCTATAGAAAAGGCAACATCATTTGCAGGATCTACTTCAGCCAAGAGATACAAAGTTAGCATAAGGTCCCATCAAATGCTCCACCAACATTTGCAACTTTTTGCCATTTGTTTTCCAAATTTCTCTTCTGAGAGCTATGTCACATGCAGAAGCTCAGTTTTTAAACACATTTAGTAATTTACTACTTAAGACATAGGCAAACATACATTAACAGAAAAGAAAACAAACCATATTTGACATTTTTCCATTAACATACATTATACATCATGTATCTTTTCTTGCTTTGTAATCATCATCAGTCTAACATGACATAAACTGCTGAATTCCTGCCGTCCATTAAACGTCCCTCCTCCTCCTTCTGCACATTATTCTGCATCTCTTGTACCCACAATTTCCATTTATCTCAATGCAATTTGCTCCTTTACTTTTCTAAAGATCCATCTTCCAGTTCTTTTTCTCTTTTATAATATCCAGTATTTCAAATACAATTGGGTTAGACTTCAATTTTCATTTTCTAGTAATTGCTTTTTTGGAAGCCAACATAATAGAACGTAATAAGGCCTTACTGTGTCTAAGCAATTCAGATCCTGTGTCCCAGCTAAAAAAAATTATATACTTAGTTACAGCCATTTGTCACCCAATATTTCTGACTGAGTACTCTGTGGGAATTGTTAAAATCTGCCAACTCACTGATCTCCCAAAACACATTCCCTTCCTTCCCCATCACACCTCCAACATTTGCTATCTACCTGAAGAAAAATTCTTTGAAGTCTGCTTGGGATATACAAATACTTATGCAAACCATTCTAAGCAAAGATCCTAAACGTTCTGCACTGTGTTGCATACTTTGGATCCATATATATGTCCTCCCATTATTCCCTTGTAAGTTGCTTTTCCAGCCACTCTTTTCAATTTTTTTCCAATCTCCCCTGATTTATTCTTACAGTTATTGTGCAATATTTTATATACCCTACTAATTATCCCCTGTTTAAGTGCAGCTTTTGTTCTAGAATTGACTAAAAACCCCACCAGAGAAGGTCTTTCACTTAAAATTCCCCTATCCATTTTTGCCTATATTCTGATATCATAGGGAAGATAGCATCTAGCCTGCAGTCCAAATGTTTTCTTGGCCTCAGCCCACTATGTTATGTTTCCTTCTCTAGTTATTTGTTCCCAATATGTTAGTTTCTTTGCAAGTTTTCTTAAGGGAATTCCAGTCCCCTCTTACCTATTTTCTGTACACCTACTTTCAGTCATTGCTATTGGCAAAATCTCCTTTCTCCGTGCTCCAGTTGGCTTAGTTCTTAAAATACTTTTTTTTAAACACTTTTATTAAATTATCACTTGTGACATAGTCAAATGTAAAATTTATATAAAAAGAACTCAAATTATATTAACAAGGTCACATTTACAAACATGACACATCACATATATTGTTCTAAACCATAGAGTTAATGCAGCATTACATAAATTGTTCAATTGGAGGAAGCTGACAAAGGAACCAATATATTGGGAATTAATAATTAGAGCTGGAGAGGTAACATAATGGGAAGAGGTCAAGAAGATATTTGGATTGCAGGCTAATGACTGCCTTCCCTATCAGGGATTGATACCAAACTATAGACACAGAGAAAGGGATAGAGGAATCCGAAATGAAATACCTGCAGTGGTAGAGTTTTTTGTTAGAATAGAAGTTGTGTTAAAAAGGGAAACTTAGTAGGGCATATAAAATATTTCATGATAACTATAGGAATCAGGCAGAGGAGATCATAAAAAATTGGGAAGAAAGAGTAGATAAGCAATTCACAAAGAAAAATGGGAGGACGTATATATGGCTCCAAAATATGCAACAAAATTTAGAAGATTTGGGATTTTTGCCTGGAAGTGTTTGCATTAGTACTGTTATATGCCAAGCACACTCCAAATAATTTTTCATGAAGTAGATGGCAAATGTCAGATGTGTAATGGGGAAGAAAAAGATACCTGGGAGCATATGTTTTTAGAGTGTAATAAATTGACAGACTTTAAAGATTGCCTAAAGAGTACTCCATTAAGAATACTGGGTGAGAAAATGAGTCTAACTAAGGAAATTATTTTTTAAACTGGTTTACAGAATCTGAATTGCCTAGACATACTTAGGCTTTGTTAAGTTTAATTCTGGTGACTGCCAAAAGGCAATTACTAGAAAATGGAAATCAAAGTCTAAGCTAAATATACTTTAGTGAATATTGCAACACAGGTAAAAGAACAGGAAGTGGGATCTTTAGAAAAGGTTAGGAGTAAACTGCATAGAAAAAATGGAAATTGTGGGAACAACACATGCAGAAAATCTTTTGGTGGAAGAATGAGGTTTAAGAGAAGACAGGAACTGAATAATTATTGTAGTGTTGCTTATATTATACATCACATATATTGTTCTATATCTTATAATGTTTGTACATGTGAACTTGTTAATATGGTCTGATTGCCTGTATATAAATGCAAGTCTGCTTATGTCACAAGTGATAATTCAATAAAGGTGTTAAAAATGTTTTTGTGCTCTGGAGTGATTATCAAAAAATATTTGTGTAACAGTAATGTTTCTATACTCATGCATGCTATCCAGGTAATCCCTTATTCTTTCTTTAGCACTCTGCATTTGTGCCTCTTCATGTTCTCTGAGATTTCCCTTATTCTGCAATTCTATAACCTTTGTCAGCCTCTCTAAGTAACTCCTATTACTTCTTAAACATATCTCTTTCTGTTTTTATTTCCACCCTATTTTTCAAACTCCAGTTTCATTTTATCCCACTCACTAGCAATAAATTCTGAAGATATTTCTATTTTCCTTAATAGCTATTGAACAAGTTCCACTATCCATTCCGTAAATCCCTCTCTTTTTAACAGGTAGTTGGATAAGCACCAGTGTCTCATGTTTACTTTATTACCCTGCATTTTTATTTTAGTTTTTATTGATGCATGATCTTAAATAATTATTAGTTGTGAGTCAAAGCTTTCAATTAAATGGAAATATTCCTGTGAAATATAACTTCTATCTAATCTACCCTTCTAGGTCCCTGATACATCCTCACTATTGCAAATCAAGTTCCAGTCCACACCTATAGGTAATATTCCCTGTTGAAAGTTAATTATTTCCTCCCAAACGTTTCTTAAGCTCCATAGTAGCTGTTTTTGGTGGAATATAAATACACTGCAGCATAATCCTCCTCCCTTGCCAGTAACCCCTTACTGCCACAAATCTACCCTTATTGTCTTTTTCCCTCTCTCCTATCCCTATTGGAGCCTGTCTAACAATTTGTATATTTACTCCACTTTTTTCTTTGCCCCGGCTATTCTTTTGAATATCCATCTTGAAGACTTTTCTTTGTCAAATTCACATGCTTGTATCTTTCCATATGTGTCTCCTGTAACACTGATATCTACACTCTGCATTTCTTAATATAATTCCATAATTTTTCCTTTTTGTTTATACCTGTTGGGTATTTCTGTTCCAAGATAATATGACTAGTGTAGACATTATGATAAAAAGCTATTGTTCCCACCTATGATACATGACAGTTTTTTTTTTGGATGTATATTTCCATCTTTTGTGTTCCATGCACACACTTATATTTGGCAGGCTTATCTTTTATACAGTTGTTTCTTCTAATCTCCATTTGAACCTATGTCACATTTTTCAAGATATTTTGTTTTAATGAAAACACTCAAACAACAAACTAAATACATTTTCAAAACACTGTCATCCCCTATTAACTTAGCAACTAACAAGCAAACTATGTATAACCCACAGGTATTACCCAACCTAAAATTAAGGTTATCTGTGCTAAAGTGCATGCTACAGCCTGTGATCCCACTTACACTGATTGCCATCTATTATTTTCTTATCTCTAGTCCCCTCCCAGATGTGAGAAACAACTTGCATGCTTTCAGAAAACATCAATATTTAGCCCTAAGAAAAAGTGCACTAGCTATCTTTCAAAAAAATAACTAAATTGCACACTGTTTTAGGGTGAGAGAGTGGTGATTGGAGCAGATTTCAGTGGGCATGTTGATGAAGGGAACACGGGATGAGGCTTGTTTTATCAAAGTTTGCACTGTTTTTACTGTGTTTATAAGCTAAAACTGTTTACTGCACTTGCTAGTTTAAGTTTTGCCTAAAAGTTAAACTACAGGCTAATACACTCAAGTGTACTAGCTTTTGATAGCATTTAGTCGAAAATCATAGCATTTATTGTGTTTTCTGCTTTTCTGTAAACAAACTTGAAAAAAACAAAAAAAAATATCCTTGTTTTCCATACTTTCCTAACTAGTGTTCCAGAGACCAGATTTTGCTGATCCCTGGGCTTTGTCTTGGTTCCTGTGTTTCTCCATTTTCCTTGTTTGGTCAGGGGGAAGTTTCTTTACTCACCAGTGAGAGTGGGGAGTACTGAGCTGCCTGTTTGTCCTTAGAGGAGTGGTTTAAGGCAGTAACTTGTAGTCTATTGGCCATTTTGGGTCATTTCCTGTCTTTTCCAGCCCCCTGCTATAAAGCGCGTTTTGGCGCGCTTTAGCGCGAATTAGCGCAATTTAGCGTGGAGTTGCCACTGTTGCACACTAGGGCAGTGCCGGTTAAGCAGGTTTAAACTATTCGGGCTACCTAAAGTCCACTCTTCAAATTTTCCCTTAAAACTACCTTCCTCGAACTATACTACTGATATAATCAGCGTATCCTATAACTAAAAAGATCATCTCTACTTGACTCCAAGTAGACTATTCTCTATCTGTTAAACCTAGCACTTGTTCCTACAGTACTTATTACCTTGATACGGCACTCTTATAGATAGCACCCCAAAAAGGCAAACCCCCATTTCTCGGTCACCCACGTCCCCCGGAATCTCTTTTAAAGTTTTTGTCTAGTCCTTCTAGCATGTCGAGGGATCAGTTGCTAGTGTCCTCTCCTGCTCAGCTGGTGAACCTGGGAATATTGAGGCAATGTTACAATTGCCTCATGTACACAGACAACCCTCTCCTCCTCCCACAAAACACAAATACATGCGAGAGATGCAACTATACGGCCAAACTGGAGGCTGAGCTCTCTCAACATAGGACTGGCAAGACCAGTCAGGAGGAGAAGGTTACCACACACACTATAGACCCAGTCTCACATAGTACCATCACAACCTCAAATCATACACATAAACACACAAAGACATACTCGGAGGCTCTGATCAAAAATCTACCAAAACAGCAGAGGCCATCAAAGCAGACACCCAAACAACCACCACCTCAGAACACAACACCTGCAACACATAGACCTCACAGTCAGAGTGTCAAACAGTCACAGCCCTTAAGGCCAAACACAATGCCAGACACACTAGTCATTGGTGACTCCATAGTCAGACACACTGACGTCCCGCCACCAGACTGAGTAAGGAGAAGGTCACAGTAAGCTGCCTGTCGGGCGCTAGAATCCGCCACATAACGCAAGCACTCAGGTCTCTCAACAGTAGGTACAAATACGACTCAGTCATTGTCCACGCTGGTGTAAACGACCTGAGATGTACCTCCTTGGACTACATGAAAAGAGACATTGAGGAGCTCTCTGATTATGTAGCCCAGGCAGGTATGACCCTGATCTTGAGCAGTATCCTACCTTCACCAAGAATGATGCCACAATACAGAGATAAGATGATCAGCGTTAACAATTGGCTTAAACTCTGGTGTCATTCAAAGGGGATCCAATGCCTGTCTGCCTGGGATGACATGCTGGACAAGCCACGCTGCTTCGCAAGGGACAGCTTGCACCTGTCACCCCTGGGATTCCGGATATTGGCAAAGGCTCTTGCCACCCCATAGTGCCTTTTTAGGCAAGGCTCAAATTCTAAACCTACCACCCTAGAACACAAAAAAGGAAAAAAACTAAGGGTAATGCTGCTCAATGCCAGAAGTCTAAATCTCAAAATGCACGCACTCGAGGCCCTTCTCAGTATGGAGAACATCGATGTCTGTGCTGTGACAGAAACCTGGTTCAAGGCTCCTGAGAGCACCCCAGCACTATCAGGTTTTACCTCATATCATGTGTTCCGGCCCCAAAATCCGGACAATACCAAGAAAGGAGGGGGGTATCCATATTCATCAAGGACACCCACACCTCAAGACTGGTGGCAATGCACGATGCATCGGAGACCATCCAGGTGCAATTAACCATAGGCAAGACTGCTCTGCAAATTGTAGCATGTTACAGGCCACCCTCACAAACTCAGGAACCTCACATGGCCTTCCTGAAAACACTAGAGGGATAAATGTATCACCAAACACCATCATACTAGGTGACTTCAATTACCCTAATATAGACTGGGAACACTACTCAAGCCCAAACACCCTAGCCCAAAAGTTCCTGGAATTCATAAACTCAAATGCCATGGAACAACTAGTCACCATCCCCACAAGAGGAGAAAACATACTTGATCTCATCATCACGAACATGGGAGCACAATGTTCAACACCGGAAGTATACCCCTCACTGGTGAGATCAGATCACAAACTAATCTCGCTGGAGGTCCTCATCCCACCCCACCTGAAATAAAAAAGACCACAGTAAAGAACTTCTAAAGCCGACTTCACACTTCTAAAGACTAGTGTGGTCTCCTTTAAGGCCCCCGAGCCGGCAGAAAACAGTACTCAAGCCGCTGAATCACTTACAAATGCTTTCTACCAGCACCTGCAGGACTGCATGGATAAGGCAATCCCAAGCAAAACAAAGACTCTTTGTACCAAAGGCAAGCGTCCAGTCTGGTGGACCCCAGCCATAAACAAACTCTACAACAAAAGGAGGAAGCTACTACAAGATAGAGCAAAATCCTTAAAAGGTAAGACACCCTTGATCACTATAAGTAAAAAACTAAGAGCTCTCATAAAATCATCCAAAGCAAATTTTGAGAGAAAAATAGCTAAAGACTCAAAAGACAATCATAAGGCCTTCTTTAGCTATGTTAGAAACCTGGGAGGAAACTCCCAGATATGCTCAGAACTAGTTCAAAATGATGTGAAGATTACTGATCCTACAGACATTGCCAACATACTGGCTGACAGGTTCAGTGCAAACTTCTCCCCTCCCCAAAAGGAGAGATATCTATACCAAGCGATTGCAGCCCCCAAACATCTCCAACGCCCAAGTGAGAACTGCTCTCTCCAAAGCAAAAACACAGCATCCATGGGACCTGATGGTGTCCCCGGCTGTGTGCTCCACGAACTCAACGAGGAATTAAACCCACAGCTAGGACAGCTGTTTAATCATAGTCTTACCTCTGGATACGCACTCCAGGAGTGGCGCACTGCAACTGTGGTCCCACTTCACAAAGGCGGTGCCTCCACCGACCCTGGAAATTACCGCCCATTAGCTTGACAAGCCTTATCTGCAAAGCCATGGAGAGGATCATAATGGACCTCATAAATAAAGACATAGGGAATTTGCAGACTTTGGATCCATCCCAGTTTGGCTTTGTCAAAGGCAGATCATGCCTTCTAAACTTGGTTGACTTTTCGAAACAGTCACCAAAGCCATTGATGAGGGAAAGGCAGTCCATACAGCCTACCTTGATCTGGCGAAGGCCTTCGATACAATACCCCACTCGGGTATCATTGAAAAACTCATCAGCTTAAATGTTAACCCATACATCACAAGATGGGTTGCAAACTGGCTGAGTGACAGAACCCACAGGGTCAGAGTTGCTGGTGCCATGTCAGACTCAAAGCCTGTCACAAGTGGTGTACCACAGGGCTCAGTCCTGGGCCCACTCTTGTTTGGCATCTACTTTTCCGAAGTACAAGCAAACACAGGAGGGTTATGGCTGACAAAGTTTGCAGATGACTGCAAACTGGGCGCCATAGTAGAAAACACATCTTACACAGATATCCTTCAGAAGGGTCTCACAGAAATGGATAACTGGTGCCAGAGCCATGGCCTAAAGTTAAATGCCAAAAAATGCACAGTCATACCCTTCGGGAAAAACAAGGTTACCCCTAGCTACCAAATAGGTGGCAATCCACTGAGCACAGAAGAAGTTATCAGGGACCTGGGGACCCAGGTTGATAGTAGTCTGTCATTCGACACCCATGTAGCTAAAGTAGTTAGGAAGACCTTCTACATTGCCCACCTTATCATGAAGGGATTCTCATCTAGATCAAGGGAGGTCATAGTCTCCCTATACTCATCACTCATCAGACCAATGATTGAGTACAATGCCCCATTCGGAATGTATCTGACCCGACACTTGCAGCAGCTGGAGAGGCCACAAAAGTTCCTCACCAAAAGGATAAAGGGTCTCAAACATCTGTCCTATGCTGCCCGACTGAAAGAACTCCAGCTCTATTCAGTCGCCACGCTTGCTCAGAGGTGGCCTTTGCCTAACATACAAGGCCATGTCAAACCCAGATTTGATGAATATGCTTCACCTCAAAAATTCTAGATCCGTCAGAGCCACAAGGGCGGGAGACTTAAACCTCGACACGGCTATTAATAGGACGTGCTGGAGGGATAGATTCATCACCCAAAGACTCCCTATGCTGTGGAACAAAATCCCGGTATATGTGAGGCAGAGCACCTCGCTGGCCTTGTTCAAGAGAAATCTTGACCAATGGATGGGAGATCGCAGATATACCCCAGGGATTACCTCAGTGTCACTGCTCGACAGAGGCACAGCAAAATAATGGGTATAGTTCCCCATACTAAAGGGGTGGCGTAAGCCACAAAACTATGGGCTAGGCTTGTAAATGCCCTCGGGCAGATAGCCTAGTATGAACCTATGAACTTATGGGTAGGCATGGTGTTAAGCAAATGAATGCAGAAAGTCAGATGGTAGTGGATTTTGTGAAAAGGATGGACATGGCTGTGGTGAATACATATTTTAACAAGAGGGAGGAGCATAGGGTGACATACAAGAGTGAAGCAAGATGCACACAGGTGGATTATATCTTATGTAGAAGGGCCAGTCTGAAGGAGATTGGAGACTGTAAAGTGGTGGCAGGGGAAAATGTAGTTAGGCGGCATAGGATGGTGGTTTGTAGGATGACATTGGTGATCAAGAAGAGGAGGAGGAATGTGAGGGCAGCAAAAAGGACCATATGGTGGAAACTGAGAAAGGGTAATTGTGAGGTGGAGTTCAGGGAAGAGTTAAGACAGGAACTGGGTGGCAGTGAAGAGTTACCAAACAGCTGGGTAACTACAGCAGAGCTAGTAAGGAAGATGGCTAGAAAGGTGCTTGGTGTGACATCTGGAAAGAGGAAGGAGGACAAGGAGACTTGGTGGTGAAATGAGGAAGTACAGGAGAGTATACAGAGAAAGAGGTTGGTGAAGAAGTAGTGGGATTGTCAGAGAGATGAAGAAAGTAGACAGGAGTATAAGGAGATGAGGTGCATGGCAAAGGGAGAGGTGGCAAAGGCTAAGGATAAGGCGTATGAAGAGCTGTATGAAAGGTTGGACACTAAGGATGGAGAAAAGGACCTGTACCAATTGGCTAGACAGGGGGACCAAGCTAGTAAAGATGTGCAGCAGGTAAGGGTGATAAAGGATAATGGGAGAAACCTACTCACAAGTGAGGAGAGTGTGTTGAGCAGATGGAAAGAGTACTTTGAGGAGCTGATGAATGAAGAGAATGAGAGGGAGAGAAGGTTGGATGATGTGTGGATAGTCAATCATAAAGTACAGTGGATTAGCAAGGAGGAAGTAAGGATAGCTATGAAGAAGATGAAGAATGGAAAGGCTGTTAGTCCAGATGAAATAACTGTGGAAGCATGGAGGTGTTTAGGTGAAATGGCAGTGGAGTTTTTAACTAGATTGTTTAATGAAATCTTGGAAAGTGAGAGGATGCCTGAGGAATGGAGAAAAAGTGTTTTGGTACCGATTTTTAAGAATAAGGGTGATGTGCAGAGCTGTAGTAACTACAGAGGGATTAAACTGATCAGTCACAACATGAATTTGTGGGAAGGAGTAATGGAAGCTAGGTTAAGAAGGGAGGTGATGATTAGTGATCAGCAGTAAGGTTTCATGCCAGGAAAGAGCACTACAGATGTGATGTTTGCTCTGAGAGTGTTGATGGAGAAATACAGAGAAGGTCAGAAGGAGTTGCGTTGTGTCTTTGTGGACTTAGAGAAAGCATATGACAGGATGCCTAGAGAGGAGTTGTGGTATTGTATGAGGAAGTCAGGAGTGTAAGAGAAGTATGTCAGAGTGGTACAGGATATGTATGAGGGTAGTGTGACAGCGGTAAGGTCTGCAGTGGGAGTGATGGATGCATTTAAGGTGGAAGTGGGATTACATCAAGGATCAGCTCTGAGCCCTTTCTTATTTGCAATGGTGATGGACAGGTTGACAGACGAGATCAGACAGGAGTTCCCGTGGACTATGATGCTTGCAGATGACATTGTGATCTGAAGTGAGAGTAGGGAATAGGTGGAAGAGACCCTGGAGAGGTGGAGATATGCTCTAGAGAGAAAAGGAATGAAGGTCAGCAGGACTAAGACAGAATATATGTGTATGAATGAGAGGGAGGATAGAGGAATGGTGAGGATGCAGGGAGTAGAGGTGGCGAAGATGGATGAGTTTAAATACTTGGGATCAACAGTTCAGAGTAATGGTAAGTGTGGAAGAGAGGTGAAGAAGAGAGTACAGGCAGGGTGGAGTGGGTGGAGAAGAGTGTCAGGAGTGATTTGTGATAGACGAGTACCAGTAAGATTGAAAGGGAACGTCTACAAGGGGGTAGTGAGACCAGCTATGTTATATGGGTTGGAGACAGTGGCATTGACAAAAAGGCAGGAGTCAGAGCTGGACGTGGCAGAGTTAAAGATGTTAAGATTTGCACTGGGTGTGACGAGGGTGGACAGGATTAGGAATAAGTATATTAGAGGGTCAGCCCAGGTTGGAAAGTTTAGAGACAAAGCCAGAGAGACAAGATTACATTGGTTTGGACATGTGCTGAGGAAGGATGCAGAGTATATTTTGTAAAAGATGTTAAGGATGAAGCTGCCAGGTAACAGGAAAAGTGGAAGCCCTAAGATAAGGTTTATGGATGTGGTGAGAGAGGACATAAAGTTGGTTGGTTTGACAGAGCAAGATGCAGAAGACAGGAAGAAATGGAAACAGATGATCCGCTGTGGCGACCCCTAACAAGAGCAGTCAAAAGAAGAAGAAGAAGACACTGTTTCAGTAAATGCAAAAAGTTACCAGAAAAGTTCTTTTATTCACTTCCCATAATTTCAAACTTTATTTTTACTGAACTGTTTGCCATTGTATCATTAAATTTTGTATTTCCCTCAGCAAAGAATGCTCAGAACTCTCAAGATTAATTCTTTGTACCCCTAGTCAGCTGTTTCCATGGAAAAATACTCATTAATGAATCTGAAAATTTCCCTCAGAAAAAAACAGAATGCACAGCTGCCTTTAGCACTAGATTTCTTAACTCCCACTGAACATTTGCTTATGGAAAAAAAACAAGCTAATATCTTTGCAGATGTAAGAAACTTAGCATTTTTCATAAATTTAATTTTTTGTCTTATTTTTAAAGCCTGTCTGCTTACAGAAAACACTTGTTTATAGCTTAAACTGAGTGCATTAATGTATTCAGTCACCCTTGTAAAAATTAGAGAAAATATCTTACTTCTACATATAATATAATCAGTGTACTTTTACACCCCACCCCAACAGCCCAATATAATAGTATATTACCACTAAGCTTGCTTTTGTCCAGCTTTTACTCTATTGTTACACTGTAAAACCCATGTTTCCTACAACTAAAAAAGTACTTGTTTACTTTAATATTTTAACACATACAACAGTTACTGAAGAGTCCCCACATTTAAAATATCATTGGCTACATGCTACCCAAAACTGCTTTGTTATATATAACACAGTTTATATCATTAAATATTTTATACAAATATTAATAAGAACTAAAATTGTTTTACTTACAGTTACTATTTCCCCTTTCAGTGTCCTTCTAAACATTGATGACTGAATGTGGCATATATGCTTTACAGTCCACCTACAAGTTTAATAGAGTCAGCAAAAGGTAATTCTTTTTTGGACACTTTTTCTTGCAAAGACATATTTCACAAATATGATTGATACTTTCCCAAATCCAAAGAACAAAACTGCTGATCAAAAATGTGGAGTAGAGACCAAGGCAAATTCAACAAAGAAAAAAGAACTCCAGGCTACGATATCCTATCAGCATGGGTTTACCACTGATTGCTGTTATTGCCTAGACCCCTTTTCTTCCAGTTTTTGATTATATCTCATTGGCTTATTTTAGGTATTTACGATAGGATGATATAGCACTTATTCAAGCGGCAATTGGCTGCTCCATTCTGCCTTTTTATTAGATGGATCTGGCAAAATAGACCTATTATTGGCCTAGTGTGCATTTAATGTTTTTTGGTCATTTGCTTTTAGTCTAGCTTGAATTTTTCTGTTAGATTTAGGGCGTGTAATTTCTTGTTGGATTATATCCTTTTAGACATTGCTATTGGCATTTGTGACTTCATTCTTTTGAATGGGAATGTTTTTCTGGTACATGCCCTTTATATGTTTGATTGGATCTTAGGACATTCTGATATTCTATCAGCATGTTTTTACCATTGATTGTTGTTATTGGCTAGACCCTTTATTCCTGTTTTGGATTTTATTCCATAGGCTTATTTTAGGTATTTGTGATAGGATGATATGGTGTCTACTCATGTGGCAATTGGCTGCTTCATTCTGCCTTTTTATTAGGTGGATTTGACAGAATAGACCTATGACTGGTCTAGTGTACACTTAATGTTTTTTGGCCATTTGCTTTCAGTCCATTTTGTGATCGTTCATATTTTTATATTTTATTGGTACATTTATTGTGCTCTATAATGGTTATATGCTTTCCCAGCTCTTTTTTTTTTATTTATTGAAAGAAAATATGTATTTCTCATCAAAGCATGTATAAGAGGTTTCCATTCTTTATGCCAAGTTTTTAGATTCACTTGGATAATCTTTATTGGTCATTACACTCCTTTTGTTTAGTTGATAGGTGTGTTGTATTTAACTTTTGATTAGTGACAACACACACATCATGCAAAGGATTTGATGGAGGTTTTTTACCTTTTATAGGTGTGTACATTTCATAATTTGTGAGGTTTAATTTAGCCACTGATTTTGATGTTGCTGGCCTTCTTCCTTTTATCTCCATCTCCCAACACCAGACTCAAAGGTACTCATGATTCTTTTAGTCAACTCCTTTTTTTCCTGTCTCTCAAGCTTTTTCCTTTGGAACTTTGGAAAATGTTTCACTGGCAAAGCCTCTCTATAAACGTTACTGTCTGAAGAAAGAGGAAACAGAGTCTCCTTTTGTTTGCTGGCTCACTTTGTGTTTAATAAACTTTTTTTTTTATTTTCTCTTTGGCCTGTTCTGCATCAGAAATGTCTTTGACCCTTTGGAAAAAAATGCCAAGAAGACAGCTGCATACAGCAGCTTGAATCTTATACCTGCCTCTTAGCATTCTCTGATTCATCATCATCATCATCATCATCATCATCTTCTTCTTCTTTTGGCTGTTCCCGTTAGGGGTTGCCACAGTGGATCATCTGTTTCCATTTCTTCCTGTCCTCTGCATCATGCTCTTTCAAACCAACCGCCTGCATGTCCTCTCTCACCACATCCATAAACCTTATCTTAGGCCTTTCTCATTTCCTCTTACCTGGAAGCTCCATCCTTAGCATCCTTTTCCCAATATACCCAGCATCCCTCCTCAGCACATGTCCAAATCAACGCAATCTTGCCTTTCTTGCTTTGTCTCCAAACTGTCCAACCAGATCTGACCCTCTAGTATACTGATTCCTAATCCTGTCCATCCTAGTCATACCCAGTGCAAATCTTAACATCTTTAACTCTGCCACATCCAGCTCTGACTCCTGCCTTTTTGTCAATGCCACCGTCTCCAACCCATATAACATAGCTGGTCTCACTACCCTCTTGTAGACCATCCCTTTCACTCTTACTGGTACCTGTCTGTCACAAATCACTCCTGACACTGTTCTCCACCCATTCCACCCTGCCTGTACTCTCTTCTTCACCTCTCTTCCACACTCACCATTACTCTGAACTATTGATCCCAAGTACTTAAACTCATCCACCTTTACCAACTCTACTACCTGCATACTCACCATTCCTCTACCCTCCCTCTCATTTACACACATATATTCTGTTTTAGCCCTGCTGACCTTCATTCCTCTCCTCTCTAAAGCATATCTCCACCTCTCCAGGGTCTCCTCTACCTGGTCCCTACTCTCACTACATATCACAATGTCATCTGCAAACATCATAGTCCACGGGGCCTCCTGTCTGATCTCATCTGTCAACCTGTCCATCACCACTGCAAATAAGAAGGGCTCAGAGCTGATCCTTGATGTAATCCCACCTCCACCTTAATCATATCTGTCACTCCCACTGCAGTCCTCACCGATGTCACACTACCCTCGTACACATCCTGTACCACTCTTACATACTTCTCTGCCACTCACGACTTCCTCATACAATACCACAACTCCTCTCTAGGCACCCTGTCATATGCTTTCTTTAAGTCCACAAAGACACAATGCAACTCCTTCTGACCTTCTCTGTATTTCTCCAACAACACTCTCGGAGCAAACATTGCATCTGTAGTGCTCTTTCCTGGCATAAAACCATATTGCTGATCACTAATCATCACCTCCCTTCTTACCCTAGCTTTCACTACTCTTTCCCATAACTTCAAGCTGTGACTGATCAATTCTATCCCTCTGTAGTTACTGCAGCTCTGCACATCACCCTTATTCTTAAAAATAGGTACAAAAACACTTTTTCTCCACTCCTCAGGCATCCTCTGACTTTCCAAAATTTCATTAAACAATCTGGTTAAAAATTCCACTGCCATTTCGCCTAAGCACCTCCATGCTTCCACTGGTATGTCATCTGGGCCAACAGCCTTTCCATTCTTCATCCTCTTCATAGCTGTCCTTACTTCCTCCTTGCTAATCTGTTTCACTTCCTGATTCACTATCCAACATCATCCAACCTTCCCTCTCTCTCATTCTCGTCATTCATCAGCCCTTCAAAGTACTCTTTCCATCTACTCAACACACTCTCATCACTTGTGAGTGCGTTTCCCTCACTATCCTTTATCACCCTTACCTGCTGCACATCTTTCCCAGCTCTGTCCCTCTGTCTAGCCAATCAGTACAGGTCCTTTTCTCCCTCTTTAGTGTCCAATCTCTCATACAACTCTCCATATGCCTTATCCTTAGCCTTCGCCACCTCTCTCTTTGCCATGCGCCTCATCTCCTTATACTCTTAGCATTCTCTGATTGCAGGGATAAATTTTCTTCTCCTCAGTGTGGTGTACAGTGAATAATAATTTTCAACAAACACTCTGTTGTCCCCAATTTGTAATACTTTGCTCTTTTGCTACAGTTTTGTCAGGATGAACTCTTTCTACTGGTATGAGCGCATCTTTACAAATATCAGTCTTGGATGCTTTCTCATGGCCAGGTTTGGAGTATACACATGATGTCCTCTTTCAATTAACAAATCCTGCTGTGGAACACCAGCCCAATTGCTTATTTGTGCTTTCATAAAATTAATACAGTCTGTTACTTCCAGTTTCTCTAGTACAGCAGAAAACCTCAGGTTTTCTCTGTGTGCTTTGTCTTCTAACTCTGCTCAGCAGTGTAGCTAGCCCTACCAGTGCCCTGTGCCTATACCACAAACCAGTGCCTCATCACTTCATTTTCCTACTACTCCGCACATATGTCTATTAAAAAACAAGAAAATTACTTTTAAACTGTAATATACTGCTTGCTACAGATGTAGTAAACAGTTGCTACAGTTTATACCCTGCCTGCACTGAGTACTATGGTGCTCATGTCTTAGTTTAAAAAAAACAACTTTCTATTAAACTGTAGAAAACTACTTGCTACAAATTTAGCAAACAGTTGTTACAGTTAAGACCACACGTAGAGCTCTACAGTGCTCAGGTTTCACCACAAATGCAGCACAAGTATTGCATTAAAGAGTTAGAGATTGTGATGAAGGATGGCCGATTGCACCCTTTGTGCCTGGGGCAATTGCACCTCTTGCTCTACACTATCTATGCTTCTGACTTCTGAAATAGCTCTTCTTGAAAAGCCTCACACTCATATAGCTTTTTCTTCATTTCAACCTCTGATTATTTTGCAGTTTTATCATTTCATCTGAATAGCTAGTTAAAGCTTCTATTTTTCTAGCCTTTTGTTATTTGCGCTGATATATTTCCTTCAATATTTGATTTATTTGAATCACCACTGAGTGCATTTGATTTATTTCTCTTCTAAATTACTGAAACCATATCTTGAATCAAAGCTAAAGCTTGAACTTCTTTTCTGCTGCACTGCTGCAGAATCTTTCCCAAAGAGTGTTTTCTCTTCACTTTTTCTGGCTGATTTTCTTTCAGATTTTCCAAATATCTTCTTTGCTCACATCCAGGCAGTCTAAGTGCTAACCAGTAACTGAATTTTACCCAAAAACAGTTTCAATGGCACTCCTTTTTCTTAATTTCTGTTTTCACAGTAGGAGAGTCTAAGTTAAGCTTTCGATCAGTGTGCAGTCATCTTGGAAGTCCCACAAACTGATAATCTTGAGCTCTCATCTCTGAGCACAGAGAGGTGAGTGTGAGATTTGAAGCCTAAAGCAAGCTTTGCCACACTGTTACCTTCATTCAGATAGCAATAAGGTCACCTCTGGGGAGCAGGTAGTGGCTACATGCCTCACCTCCAAAATTTGGAAATATATCAGGATTGCTTACTTGCTTGCAGGCTGTCTGAGAAGAGAAGAATTAGTCATTATTGTGCAACTCTGGATGATACAGCATGTAGCACCTTCTTTATTTTACAAATGAATTCATATGCCACAAACAGAACATTTCATCTCCAGTATGTAGAAAGTATCTGTATAAATTCTGATCACTATATACAGTTTCTGTCTGTATGTTGCAGGATGAGTTTGGAAACAAGCAGTTTAGAAACACCAATGAGAAAATTGTTGCAGCAGTATTTGCAGACAAAACTTTCAAAATCCATCTTAATAAAGAATGGAATGGGATATATGAAAAATATCTATACCATTTAATTTCCTGTGTTATATCCCCTATAGGAAATAGGGAATATCAGAAATGAAGATATTTTATTCACAGAAGATCCATGTTTTGGCTTGGATCTCTAATCTTATTAGAAGGTACCTGTAGTTGCAGTATCTCTTTTCTTCATAGCCCTTATTCCTACTCTGGAATGTCTGGGTCATGTTATCCTCTCTTTCAGAATAAATAAGTAAATGGGAAGGAATGGAGGATTTCTGGAAGTAGACAGGTCAACTGATGACCGGTCATTTGTCATCTGTCATCTAGATGGGCCCAGCCATTATTCACTCCCTTCTTCCTGAGCAGTGGCATCAGCACCTCAGCTGCACACTGCATTCCACAGTGGCAAAATATTCAAGACACATCATCCCTCCTTTAATGGTGCAGGTAAGAGTTCTGACCCCTGTCAACTAGCAGCTCACAGTAATCCATAATCTTTTCCTTAACTTTTAGAGGGCAGCTTCACAGTGGATGTTCATACTTCCCTACCCATTGAGCCCTCTAACTTCCTGAATCCATCACAGAAGTAGTCAAGCAGTTGGCATTGCAATCATGGACTATCCTTCTGTGCCAGCAGGTGGCTGTGTAGGTGCTGTATCTATTACTATTATCTATATTATCTATATCTAATACTTCTCCAAGCAACACACCTTCATCAGTCTCTATTATTTTACCACTAAATTTACCAACCCCACATGAACTGACATTCTGTAAAGTTATGTCTTTCTTTACTGCATTTCTGTTACAGTGGTATTTCTCCATGAAATTTAATTGCTAAATTTAGTTCAAACATGCCTCCTCCATTTCTCCTTTTGCCCACTGTCTACATCTCCTCTTTATGATCATACCTCTCAACCTCTTTACATAAGAAATATGGACAAAGTCAAAAACAATGGGGGTCAAAGGCCCAAAAATAGGGACAATTTTTAAATATTGCTTCTATAGACTTAGAAAGTCACAGGAAAATGGTTCTGTGTTACCATACATTTTTCTAAAGGATATAAAGCCTGAAATTTAAATGTCTGCAAATATTTAGTGAATTCAGTATTCACTGATTTGCTACAAAACCACAAGATTTATGATGACCAGAGCAAAAATATGAGACAAAAATCTGAACATTCTACAAAATTCTGGACAGTTGAGAGCTATGTGTTAGACTCATAGCCCCTTACATTACATCTACCATTCACTCCCTACAAAAGGCACACCTTATCCTTTTTCCCAAATTCCTGTGGACACAGCACTCATCTTAACTCAGTATCTATGTTCATCACTCTCTTTTTTAACAATAAATGCCTTAGATGTATGCTGTTTGCTTCCTGTTATCAACTAATTTCACACTGTAATTTCTTGATAGCTCATGCCTATATCACTATCCTGGAGATTCAATAAACTCCATGTAGGTTTCGCTCATAGTCTACATGGAGTGTTTTTGCGTATGTGATGTTGCTCATCGTGCGGTATTGTGCCATGCATATTAATTAGGCATGGCACTTTTAAGCAAGGTTTTCTGTCTTGCACCAGCATTGCTGGCTGCAAAACCTCTAATATGAATGTGGAATTGTGTATAGGATGTCTGTGTAAGGTTGCTGGCTGCAAAAGAGGATTGTATGACAGCATGGCAATTGCTTTTCCCTTTCTTAAGTTTTCTTCATTAAAATTTATTTAAGGACTGCCATAGATTGTTTGTACTCATTTCAACTATTTCTTCAATTTTATTTTCTCTTTTTTGTTTCTTTTTTTTTTGGGGGGGGGGCGCAGTGTTTGTACAATGCACCACTTAGCACAAACATGTTTGGCTGTGCTCATCTGGTTTGCATGAAGCATGGCAGTGCACAAACTGGATGAATGGACCACCCAGGTTGCAGACAGGACACAGACAGCCACAAACATAAACTGGTTGCATTCAATTAATACTGTTGGTCATTGCACAAACACGGCAAGTGGCATTGTGCTGCAATTAACAGTGAGAACTTTACAATAAATACTAAGATAGGGAATGTAAGTAATCCTGTGGCAGTAGGTGTTAAGTGTAGGTCTGGAGTGCAGATGGTCCTGGGTTCTAGTACAGGGTGTGCAGACTTTCTTTTACTGTTGTGACATTGCAGATTACAGCAATGAAGTGCTTCATGCACAACTATTTTCTCAATGTTTTTGTGGTAACAGCTGTAAGTGTAGGACTACTTACACATGGTCCAGGGTTCAAACACAGCATATCCCATACAATTGTAATGTTGTTCCACTTCACATTATAGTCACTCTCACTTATAACACTTGACAAAGTGCAGCTGCTATATGTATGAGGGCTGAGACACTAATATTGTGTCAGTTATTTACCTATTTATTTATCTATATATTGTAGATTTATTATTGCAAGTATGAGTGTGGCTTTACTTGTGTACTATGTTCATGCAAGTATATTTGTACTATCTGGACTGACATGACCTTTCCATTTCACTAACACAAGTGCCTGTATATCAAATAACCTTGAAATAGCATTATTTGCCATTGTGGTGCATTGCTTACCATCACGCAAACACATTGCTCAGCAGTGCACACCCTCTATGTTTGTGTGATGCTAAGTGATGCACAACTTTTTCAAATGTTGCAAAACCAAAACGTGCGCACTCTCTGTAAGCTCAATACATAAATTAGTGGGAAAACATCAGGATACAAAATGCAATTTGCAGGAAATGCTCATTCTACATTGGGCTTGATCCATATCTCTCAACCGTACCGAATTCCTCAGTATTTACTGGTTTTGAGGGCAAAATAATGGGGTGCCATGAATTCCCAAAGGCCCAAGTGGCCCTTTCGATTCACGATTTAAAAAAAAAGTTTTATTACTATTTACAAGTTTAAAGTTATTGCTGTCACCACCCATCACCAGTGGGGGGTGTATGTGATAATATCAGCAGCTTTGTGAGGCAGACTGCCTGTACTGTTTGGAACTTTGCAAATTAATAGTAGCAGCAGCGAGCACAGCTGTGCACAGTCCACACATTACAATTTAAATTCAGCAGAGTCTGTCCGGGACCCACACACCCATGTCTGCACTGCAGGATGAGATTATTTACTTTCTCCATCTGGTTGTTCAAGCTTGAGCTCCGGGTAAATAAAAAAATGCTTATGTTATGTATGCCTGCCCTAGGCCTAATGGAAACTGCAGCAAAAGAATCAGAAACAATTCTGCTTCTGACTGCTACACAGTGTACACTTCTTTTATTGTTAAAAGTAGTTACCACTTTTGTTTTGTGTGAAATGTGAATGATGTGCTGATAATCAATAGCTTGCTACTACTAGCTGGGCTGTACTTAGTTTATACTGTGTTGTGGCTGTAGTATAGTTTTAATATGGTTATTTAAACTTAAACAGAAATGTATGTTTTAATAACCACTGATTTTGTTCTGCTAGGCAAAAATTATATTTTAGGTGTCATCATTCATGACTCCACATTTTTAATATTCTCAGTTTCATTTCCTGCTTCAGTTTTTTTCCTTGTTTCTTTGCTATTGCTGAGCGCTGTCAATCTAACAAGGCTAAGAGTCACTAATGGTAGCGCAGCCATGCAGCTAGATTGAATGTAACACTGATTTTTTTTTTTTTTATATGTGGTGTAATTAAATGCAAATTATGTTCAAAGTGGTAATTAAAATGTTAGAAAACAATGTTTTATTTATTTATTTTTTTGGAAATTAAGAATGCTAATGATATATCCCACTACAATATTTAGATGGTGGTCTCGAGTTTTTGTTCCAGTTGTATTTGCCTGAAATAAACTGGTTTATTTCAAATAACAGAAGCAGTAATCTACCGCCTGATGTTTTTGCCTGATACAAAAGGAGGAAAAACTTGGTCAGTGGGCATCTACTGCTAATTGCCTTCAGTTGTAGTTCTCAGCCAATCAGGGACTAATCTCAACCGAATTGGGGTGGGGACAAATCAGAAATAATCAGGAACGCTTTTATTGGCACTATTAATTAATTCGAGACATTGACAGAATAAGATAATGTGAATTAATATGTATTTTCTTAACTAATGGAAGTCTATAATTCTAATGGCTATCATTATTTATTAAGTGCAATTCAGTCATACCTCTTTTTTTGGCAAATCGCTGAGGTTTAAAGTTAATAATAACATACATTTGAGTTTCAGACTTCATATCCTTCTGAAAATCCTATTATTCTAGCAACCTAAGTTTATAAAGGCAATATTTAAAATTTGATTGGACTGAGGGAGAAAAAAAGTCCTTTAACTGGATAAAGACCATTAAATACGTATGGCAACAGGGTGCACCATAGTTGTGAAATGCTGAAAAGTTACCTGCAAATAACGCGTTAACAAGAGGTAAATTAAATTTTATATTTGAACTTGGTTTGCACACCCAAGTTAGCCTCTACCAAGAGGTCAGAAACTGAGTGTCAGCACTACATAATCCACCGTTCTAGTGATTTGTTTTCTCATTTATTGCTGAGCTTAAAATAAAGTTTAAGACAGATAATTAAAGGTAGTATGAGTAGATATAGTGTGACCAGTAGCTGTGGCTCACTGGATTCTAGGCTACGGAAGTTTGATAATTGTTAAATTTAGAAGGGATTGTTGGTATTTTTTCCCTTTGAAATGCAGACTTCTTTTTGATGTCTAAGGACAGTGATGCGGTTTAAGAAATGAAATGTTTTAGTTTTTCCATTGTTTTTGTTTAGGTCTGATTTTTGGCTCCATTAAATCATGTATGCCATCTATAAAACAAAATGTAGTCTAGTCTTCATTGTTACTGACTTTTATTAATCCCATAAAAAATCAGAACACCTTCCTATAGCAAGTTGAAGCATTCTTAATTTTGAGTTTGTGTGTGTAGACCTTGATACTTTTCAGGTTGTGTATTTGTTTTCAGTCAGTAAATTTTGTCGAATTCTTTAGAGATATAGTGTAACCAGTAGCTGTGGCTCACTGGATTCTAGGCTACGGAAGTTTGATAATTGTTAAATTTAGAAGGGATTGTTGGTATTTTTTCCCTTTGAAATGCAGACTTCTTTTTGATGTCTAAGGACAGTGATGCGGTTTAAGAAATGAAATGTTTTAGTTTTTCCATTGTTTTTGTTTAGGTCTGATTTTGGCTCCATTAAATCATGTATGCCATCTATAAAACAAAATGTAGTCTAGTCTTCATTGTTACTGACTTTTATTAATCCCATAAAAATTCAGAACACCTTCCTATAGCAAGTTGAAGCATTCTTAATTTTGAGTTTGTGTCTGTAGACCTTGATACTTTTCAGGTTGTGTATTTGTTTTCAGTCAGTAAATTTTGTCGAATTCTTTAGAGTCTCTAACTTGTTATGTTAGATTTTTGTTTACTTGTTGAATGCATTGTGATAGTTCATTGAAATGTATTACTCCATTGCTTAACAGTATTTTTTTCAAGACCTAGCAAGTATTTTGTTGTGCTTGGTGTTTTCTTAACAGGTAGTAAATTAATTTCTTGTAAAAGTTGGAAAATGTGCCATCCTTGTTTTTAATTTAATATGATGGCATTGTGTTCCTACATTTCCAGTAAGACATTGGTTAGACAAAATGTAAATTTATGGAAATAAAGTAATTATGAAAATAGGAGTTCTTGTAAAGTAACGACCAGTTAATCTTTGTAAATATACTGTTAATGGTATAGTATGCAGTTAAAGGTAGTGGTCCAAAAACAACCTATATAAAATGCCTTGATATTTGATACATTTCAGAATGATAGTTTGGGATTAAAGCAGGTGTCTAAATGAAAGCCCAGTTGCATTCTTACAAGAGTTGTAATATTTTGAGAATCTGTAACAAAATAAAGTTTGTTTGGCAGTGCCTTCTTAATCTATATGGACAGAAACTTGTTTTGTGAGGCATCCAGTTGGGACTGTTCTCCTTTTCTGAGAAGGGGTGTTGTGCTGGTTTCTGCATTTGTTTCCCTTATAACTGAAGGCTAGAGTATAAATACAGCCATGATTTTTCATGCCGTAAAATCATGTCTACATTCTGGCAGAGTTGGCCATGACTGGGGTGTACTGTTCTGTATGCATGCCTATTGTTTCTGCCATTCTTGGGTATGGTAATTGTTATCATTTTTCAAAATGTTCCAAGTCTCAGATAGGGGGTACTTTTGTTGCATGTTTAGCATGCTTGGGTCTGATTATATGATGAGGTTTTGTGGGGGAGGGGTGGCAGTAACCTTTCCACAAGTATAGTAAAGATGATGTTTTTGTAACTAACACTTGGCCATAGTAAAATGTCTAGTTCAGTACAATACTTATGAGATTTTTTCCTTGGTTTGAATTTGATTGCAAAAAACATACATGAATGAGAATCTGTAGATGCAATGCATACAGGCAGTAGGATGGGAATTAAGCATTGTGATTTTTTTTATAGATGGTCATGTGCTTTACCTGAGATGGAGAAGGATTCAGTCTTTTTTGCTGTTGCTTGTTCTACAGTTCTAGCACCAGCCTGGTATTCACAGCCACAAAATCTGTCCCTATTTTTAGTCCTTTGTCCTCCCTCTTGCACTAAGAGGTTTAGCTGTATGGTGTTCGGCAGTGGTTAAAGGACATGGTGGGACTGCAAACTCATATGGAAGGCAACTGTCTGCCATAAAAGTTAAATAAATGTATGAGAAGGATGTCTGGAATGCATTAGAACTTTTCTCTTATACAATGACTCCCTATTACTATCGGAAAACGTGCATGCTGAATGGCCCAGCCCAACCAGCATGCCCTTTGTAAATCCCACAATATACCAATGGAAAAAGGTCTGGTCACCTTGACTTTTATCCGTTGGTATAAAGTGCCCCAAAACCTTTTTTTTTTTTTTTTTACAATTAAAAAAAAAAAACAAAAAAAACAAAAAGAGAAAATGGAGCAACGGAGACTTTCTTTGCTCCATTGCTTCCATTTCAAAGCATTGATGTACTGGGTATGCGTGGGAATGCAAGTCCCATATCCATGCGCAGTACATCAAAACTAACAGACAGTATACCACAACCGGTGGAAGAACAGTAATCTGCCATTATACAAAGACATTATTTAAGAAAAGTAAGTATTTTATTTCTTAAATAATGTTATTACATTCCTCAATCCAATGTTTGAGGGTATCCATCTACCTCATCCAGGGGTTTCTGCAAGTGATTTTTACATTTTTTACCAGTGTGGGAGATACCGGTGGCACTGGTCATAGCCCAGGCAAGACTATTCCATGCCTCTGACTTGTAATCTGAGCCATAATAGTCCCTCTGCAATAGGCTGAGCCCATGTTCATTCACTAGGAGTCCAACTTACATTTATGGACTCCTGGACACCCCATCTTTGAGCACAAAATATCAAACCCTCTCCACGAACACCTTTCATGCCTACTACAGATCAAGACCAATGTAGAATGATGTTTTCCCACCAATTGCAGGTCTTGAGCTTACTGAGAGTGTGCAGTTTTTGGTTTTGTAAGATTTGAAACTGTTGCATGTTGCTTACCATTGTGGAAACAGAGTGCTCATGGGTGCGCAATATCAGTTGAATGCATCTGGTTTCTATTTGTGGCTGTCTGGGTCCTTTCTACTTCCTGGGTGTTCCATTTGTTCAGTTTGTGCACTGCCTCACTTCATGCTAACCAGATGAGCATAGACAAATCAGTTTGTGCTAAGTGGCACATTGCACAAACACTGGCTGAAAAGAAAAATAAAGGAAGAAATAGTTGAAATGAGGAAAATCAATGACATACACAGTAGAAAATGTTAGCTCACGTGAGATATGCCTACATAGGTCTGGATTTCAATTCTCACTCCAATGCACTTTCAGAAAATAGAATGGGTGCCTTATCCCTCTTTGCCACACAAACAGATTTGCAGCAAAGAATGGAAATCATTCTTCACACAACCAACTGCATCAGAATGCACACTATCAAACCATCAGCTGTTATTTCTACATTTGATTCTCTTTATTATATTTGGATGCAGTGTACTTAGTGATCACACAACCTGTAATGATTATTGCTCGCAAATATGCAGCTCTGCCTTACCTTTTTGTGATTCTTGGTCAGTCATCAGTTATCTGAGCAGTACTCAGAGACATGCAGTAAGTAAGCCAGTCTATATAATTGACCTTAAAATGTGTGAGGATATTAACTGGGAATAATATGATATGCAGTTGCCAGCAACTGAAGGGCAGGTTGGATGACACAAATAAGCATATACTGCTGCTTCTGGGGGGAGCAAAGATGAGTTACTGTTATAGAACATGCAAGGTACACTGTTCTTTCAAAGTGGTGAACAAAGCTGAGTTACTGTTATGGTACAGACAAACACAGAGTGTTCCTTTGGGGTGAGCAAAGGTGAGTTACTACTATGGCACAAGCAAGGATATGTTAATCTTGTTACTGTCACTGTTTTGCATCCTGCCTATTTGATCTTGTGTGGCCTGTGAAGACAGAAACTGCAATGCATCTCATCACTTTCTAACTTCTCTCTTTAATGATTTTCCATTACAAACATATGTTGCTAAACTGAAGGCATGCAATGATCATCATTACTTTAGAGATATATAACTGTGTGAGTCTTTGATGCTTGAGGCCTACTACTTGCTAATGGACAATATAACTAAAATGTCTCTGCTGTCACATGTTAAGGGAATTTCTGTACAAATCTCCTACCTTTGACTTGCTTACTGTTCTAAGTGATGAAATACAAGGATATGTCATGATCTTATTAAACAATGCAATTTTGGTTCAGGACTTACCTCATAAATGCAGCAGTTGCCACAGTGTTAGTTCAGGGCTGACTCTGTCTGATGCAAGCAGTACGCAGCCAATACTTGGGAAGATAAAAAGGTTGTGTGAGTTGCCTGGCATCAATGCTACTATATGTATATGAGTAGGAGGAAGGTTTCTGGCCCCTAGTTGGTGAGTGAGTGTGCTATGCATTGTCTCATAGCCAATGCAAGGGCATACTGAACACACCGATGTCTGCCTAAACCCACAGTGGCTGGTGGTTCCCCCACTGACATGAACACAAACAAGTGGCTAAAAATAACAACTTTAAATACAATCCTATGACTGCAATATCATGGTGTGATCTATGATGTGCACCATACATTTTGACTTGAAAATCCTGAAGAGACATGTCAGAATGTAATTATACACATTGCAGTGTCTTACTTCACAATCCTCACAGGAGCACCCACTATAAAGTTGTGACATTTTGATGCTATCAACTGTGGAACTGACCAAGGTCAATATAAGTTAAATGTACAATGACCAGTTAAAAACCAGAAATGCAGATATACTAAACAGTAAGCTATGCATCCTGAGCATCAGATATAAAGCCTTTGTCTCCCTGAATCCAAAATATAGAAAACAGGGGTATGGCTCAGGTATCATCACTCACACAGGGTGTTGTGTAGTGATCATTAGGGAAAGAATTTACAAAGTAATGATACACACTGCAGTTTCTGACTTCACAACCCTTACAACAGCATTCACTATAAAGTTGTGACATGTGGCTGCTATCAACCGCCTAAATTTCCAAAGGCAATATAAGTCACAGGTACAATGAACATTTCTACAACACCAGTTCAGATATAGTAAGCAATAAGTTAGCTATGCACCCTGAGCATTAGACAGTGAATTTATATCCCTGAATCAGAAACATATAACACAGGGATATGTCACAGTCATCATCACTTGCACAGGGGGTTGTGTGGGGTGGCAGGATGCCTAGTCTGACATAAGAGGTCAGTGTGTGTGTGAGTATGAAGGAGAAGATGACAAACATTGAGCAAAAAAAAAATGGGCAGTGAGACAAAATAAGTAACTGTTATGTGTGTGCCTGTAGGGGTCCTCCAGGTGAAATTGGTGTGTGAGTGTGTTCATGAACACAGCCAAAGTGGGTGCTGGCACTACATCATGTATGTAGGACAGGTGTGAGTCACACATGGTAAAGGTGGCAGTTCATCGTTATTGTCCCTGAGCCAGGAGTTGCAATGGCACACTGATGTCCAGGACCATGCTTAGATGCAGTGCTGCTAACTGAATGTCACTGCTGTCTGCTGGACAAGCTCTCTTTATGGGAACACCCAGGACCATGACCCCATGGCCTGTCATGTCTGGGTGTGGTCAGCAAACTCACTGATGGAGCATTGGAAGTACTGCCACTATGGCAGCATTATCGGGCATGGCCACATTGGCTATCAGCAGATGTTGTGGCTGACCTACACCTACAAGGATGATGTTCCCCTCCCAGCAGATGTTCCATCACAGTAGCCACACTTTCCTGATCAATGTCCTTGCCCTCCACCTGTCCAATATCTGTGGGCTCAGTGGATGGGTAGGTGTAGGTCTACTGGCTGTGTCCAATGGAAATTCAGGGGATGGAAGTATCTGTCTGTGCTAGATTCAACCTCTGCACCCCCCTGACCATGTCTCAGGTTGCAGGCAAAACAGCACTCCTGCGCGAAAGGCAGATGCACGGCTCAAAAGCAAATGTGAAACCCCAACAGAAAAAGAGCCAGCATACTGTGTACAATAGACCAACTTTATTTGAACAAAATCAGACCGGTTTTGGCCGGAAAAATATCACAGCCTTCCTCAGTGCAAAAAATATAAAATAATACAGCTTCAATTGAACATTAAATACACATATCTCAAAGCTGATTGGTCCATCCTAGAATTGTTCATTCAAACCGGGAGGGAACAACCCACCCAGTTTCACAATCCACTTTTTTTTGTTATTTAAGATAGAGTGCCACCCCATTTTATTGGATTTATTGCCCTATACAATGTCAATAACCATAAATGAAAACCTGGCAGTGGAGTGTGTCAGATGATGTTTATAAAGTGCATTGGAAGCCTTTTTGTTTTTGATGTTACTGATATGTTCCGAAATTCTGATTCTAAATGGATGGGAAATCCAATAAAATGGGGTGGCACTCTATCTTAAATAACAAAGAAAAAAGTGGATTCGTTTATTGGGACATTATTATTATAATGGACAATTAAGACTTTATCAGCAACTTTTCATTTGTTGCACTACCATATGATGAAATTACCATTGTTTATTTTGAAATTCGAATGGCATATATACTCATCAGATAAGTCGTGGCGTGATTATGTTTATATGCTCTTTTTATTCAGTCTATTGCATTGGTTGATTTTGTTTAGTTTTTGTCATATTACCCAGTGTTGGGATTGAAAACGTTTTTGCATTTAAGAGTTCACATTCAATATACATTTATTTCTGCTGGTATCAGTTCAGCTTGGATACATATGTTCCATTGTGGTCACACAATGTTTCACATTTGGATATAGTAATATAAGAGCCAACACATATATATAGGTTTCATGAGAGAACTATAACTTTTATTATATTAGGATAGTTTGACTCATTCACTAATTTGGTCATTGATTAGACTTTTATCTTGGATTAATCTGGTCTTGCTGCTGTATTCTTTTTATTGTTGCTCTTTAGTTTATTTTCATTTTGAGTGTATAGTGTGGAATTCTTTAAATCTTTTGCCATCATTTTATTTAAGAGAGGCACAAGGTGATTTTTTTGGGTAGGGACACAGCTTGGTATTGAATGATACGTTTATTTCTTCTTTTTTGAGCTGCTATTGTTCCTACTATTGTTAAACAAGAATATTCATACACTTTTTACTGACATAGTTTTTGTGGCTATTATTGTCAGTAATATATTTTTTGATTCATCAACTTCTCACATTTTGGAACAAATATAGATCTTGACATGGATCTCTCAAGCTTGGTAACAGGATTATCAGCTGATAGGGAAGATCTTAGAGCATTTGGCCTTGGTGCCTCTTTTCAACATAACAATAGTATCAGTGATGCACTTGGTTCCGAGTCTGCCTGTACTTTAGCTTTTGAAGATTTATTTAAACAGCTTCGTACTCTCAGATCCAACATTTGGCATAACAAATTATTTAAGGCATATATTGCCAAAGGGATAACCCCTCGAGGTCTGAGAGTACGTATACAACCTCATGTGGGGACAGTGGACTTGGAGCTTAGTGATCAGTGGTCTCAAATACAGCAGCAAGCCAGCATGTCCTTTGTGGAAGCTCTATCTAAATATTATGATCGAGTCATTGACAAAGAAATTGATGCAGTAACCAGATTGGTGGATGATGTCAAACCTTTTGAAGGTGAACCCTTTTACAACAAACACCTCAATAATGTGGCCACAAATCTTAATAATTTGGAACAACAACTTAAAAGCAGAAAAATTAAGAAATTTAGGAGGGATCAGACTGATTACCAGCAGGGCAATCCTTTTTTAAACAATTCTAAGCATGTGAGATTTACACCTTCATTATCAAAGACTTCAAAGAGAAAGAGACCACGCTCTATTCTGAGAAAATCTGGTCATGATACTGGGTCCTCAACTGAGGACATTTCTTCTTGTACAGATAACAAATTCCAATCAGTATCAAGTTCACCATTACCAAAAAGGACAACATTGTCTGTCCCTTTAGGCCCAAGTATCGGCGGGGGGGACGCAAACATAGGAGGCATAGACAATATTCAGAGTTTGTTGAAAATGGTCATACAGAATTAGTTGCAGATTACAACAGGAATGTTTTAATCTTACCTGATTTTGTGCTATCTTCAGCCCATTTGTCTGTGCTCAATAAAGGCTTAACTTACATTCCGAGTTTCATGGTGTCTGAAGAAATGTTTGCTCAAGATTTAATGTCCTTTTGTAGAACATTAAATTAAGACTGTTTTTTGGTAATGATGATAACAACTTTGCTGATGATAAATTTGTATATCATAAATCATCTTTTACCCCCCCAAAGCATCTTTTGGTACATCAGTTCCAGAATAGCGTTCTCAAAGATCTGCATTTTTCTAGGTCAGAGACATATTATAAACCGAACAATGTAACTATTGTAGAAAAACAAGCTATTCTGGAACTACAAAATAATAAGAATATTGTCATCATTCCAGCGGACAAAGGTGGAGTCGTGGTTGTGTTAAATTGGAAAGATTATGATCAGGAAGCCAAAAGACAGTTGTCTGATGGTAGATATTACTTTGAGATGCATATTAATCCCATTCATCATTTTAAAAAATTAATCGATGATTTTTTAATTCAGGCTAGGGATGAAGCTATTATCACCAATGATATCATGCAACAACTTATGATTCAGGACCTGGCCAATCAATACATCTATTTTTTGCCGAAAATCCATAAAAATCCATTACATCCACCGGGCAGACCAATTGTCTCAGGCAAGGGTTATATTACAGAACCCCTATCTCTTTATCTGACCAAACACTTGAAGCCCCTGCTTCATTTAGTCCGATCTCGATTACAGGACACTACAAACTTTCTGCAGATTATTTCAGATAGCCAATTAGAACCTGATTGGTTGATGTGCATGCTAGATGTGTGCGCTTTATATACAAACATCCCACATGAATCCGGTTTGGAGGCCCTAAGTTATTGGCTGGAGGTGGCTAATCTATATCATTCTGACTTCAATTCTTTTTTGGTACAGCTAACAGGATATGTTCTCAATAGTAATGCGTTTTCTATCAGGACACTTGTTACTTACAAACAAAGGGTACATCAATGGGGGCTTCTTATGGCATTTGTTGAAAAACAGCTCATTTATGATCATAAGAATAATATTTATTTAGAACATATTGACATTTGGAGACGTTTTCTAGACGATTGCTGGATGGTATGGAAAGGAGAGATTGACTTGTCACATGGATTCATATCTTATCTGAATAACAACTCATGGGGATTACAATTTACTGTTTATTATGATTTAAACAGTATCACATTTTTGGATGTGACCATTAATAGATTACCAGACCATACGCTGAGTACTGAAGCATTCAGAAAATATCCCCAATATAATACCATTCAGCACGCGTCTAGTTTTCATCCTCCACACATAGCCCGTAACATTCCCAAATCACAATTCATTAGAATAAAACTAATTTGTTCTGATGATTCTTCATTTCAGAGCCAAAGGAAGGATCTTACAAACAGATTTAAAGCCAGGGGTTATGGCATGGGGTATGTGTTGCAGGCAAGCAATTTGGTTAATTCAACCAATAGGGAGGAATTTCTGAGATACAAAGATCATAACGTCACAACAACACAACCCATCAGGTTGGTTACAACATATGCCAGGAACACTGTCAACTTAATTGAAAGTGTCAGGAGACATTGGAACATACTACAATATGATGATGAGCTAGCACAAATTATACCCAACAGATGTCAATTTTCATACCGTAAAGGCAAAAATCTTGGTTCCTATTTCAATCATTATAAACATGGGTCTGTGTATCAGCCTTCTCAGTACATGCAAACTACTATAATGGGGGAGCCATTAGTTGGCTGTTATCCATGTGGACATTGTATCCACTCTGATAAGGTGGTCAAATCCAAACAATTTTCCAGCCACAATTGTTCGGTAGTTTATGATACACAGTTTTTTGCTAATTGTAGTACTAGTACTGATTGGCTAGTATATCAAGCTACATGTACCTGTGGTTCTTTCTACATCGGTCAGACTTCCCGTCCATTTAGAATCAGAATTTCGGAACGTATCAGTAACATCAAAAACAAAAAGGCTTCCAATGCACTTTATAAACATCATCTGACACACTCTACTGCCAGGTTTTCATTTATGGTTATTGACATTGTAAAGGGCAATAAATCCAATAAAATGGGGTGGCACTCTATCTTAAATAACAAAGAAAAAAAGTGGATTGTGAAACTGGGTGGGTTGTTCCCTCCCGGTTTGAATGAACAATTCTAGGATGGACCAATCAGCCTTGAGATATGTGTATTTAATGTTCAATTAAAGCTGTATTATTTTATATTTTTTGCACTGAGGAAGGCTGTGATATTTTTTCAGCTGAAACCGGTCTGATTTTGTTCAAATAAATTGGGTCTATTGTACACAGTATGCTGGCTCTTTTTCTACTGGGTTTTCATGTCTCAGGTTGGCCACTATAGAGGAGACACTGACATCAGGTGGCACAGGGCCCACAGTTCCACAGTCAGACTCATCTGTGATAAAAAACAGGAAACGCAGGAGTACATTAATACCAGCACTACTATAGTGCAATATATGCTAACAAAGTAACACTGCTGCCACTATTACAGACAGTCATGCAATACACACATCACACCTGAGATCAATATCACATACTACAATATTTTTTAAATTGAGAAGCAGTACTGACATCAAACTTGTTGGCTTACCAAATGTAGAGGGCAAGCCTTGCTGGAGG
Organism: Protopterus annectens; assembly: GCF_019279795.1. Lineage (NCBI taxonomy): Eukaryota > Metazoa > Chordata > Ceratodontiformes > Protopteridae > Protopterus > Protopterus annectens. The sequence goes on from NC_056737.1 coordinate 328,533,820, forward strand.
CCTGATGGTCCTGAAAGAAATTAAGAGGTAAGGGCAATGACATCACAATCAACAGTAACACAGAGGTTAATATATTTGCCCCTTTATAGCTGCAGTAAACAATTGTTTAAACAAGAATGTGGCTGAAAACTCCAAGCTAAGCTTATACTTCTAGTAATCCTCAATGCCCCAACAATCAAATAAATATATGTTACACAGATTTAACTTATTCCTTTAAATTCTTTAACTATGCAGCAGTATTCAACTGTTCAGATAACAAGACCTACCTGGAAACTCCTCCTGTGATGAAACAGTGGCTCCCACATCCAGCACGTGTGGTATGTCAGTGTCCTGGGGGCTGACTGTGTGCTGTAGATCTGCTAGGAACAGCTCATTGGGGTCAGTGGTGGTAACCTAGGAGGGCCTCCACCTGTAATGAAGAGGTTATGGCCTACTGCAATTGCTCACCTTCTTGAAGCAGTGATAATATCAGTGGCTCTGTGGCGCACCTGTTCATATGTTCGGCTGTGGCCACCCATGCCATTCAGATCACTAACAATTTGTTGCCATAGTACGAAATTATGGCCAATATCTTGCCTTTCCCTTTGCAGGAGGAAGGCACCATGCTGCCAAAAAGCATCAATTATTACATTGTTTTCGGCATCTGTGAAGGGTCTTAGACGTGGATTGATGCATCTCAATGCCATGATTGCAGATGGCCTAAAAGAAAACAGATGTATAATACATATAAGTATCATATAACTACAAAATATTGTTTACATATACAACAGAAAACACAGCCAGTCAGTATTGCTCACTGGTAAATTAGAGATGTGAAATACTAACAGCAGGCAGGATGCAAGACAAGGAGAGTAACTACAGCAAGATATCCTTGTTATTGTCATAACAGTAACTTACCTTAGCCCCCACCCCTCAATTGAACAGGCAAATGACCCTTTCAGTTAACAACATATCTTGGAGATCCTCCAAGTGCTGTCAACAGACCTGCCCCTGAAACATTTCTACATATTTCTTACACAGCATCATTTCCATTTATTTTAATGTCTTGCCAGTCATGTCTAGCTCTGAAATGGCTGGACAAACATGGCCATGACATCAGTACACTTTTAAGTAATGCATACAGATAACAGGGTAACAACCTGTGCTTTACATTATTATTAAATACATTCCAGCATATGCAATATGTAGGTGACAAATTGGAACCATACCTTGTGAGAATCAGTACTCCTCTGGAGAAATATAGTGAAGAATATGTTTGTTCTCAATGTTCCAAACATATAGAACTAACATCATCTTGCCTAGCTACAGGGTTGCCCTTTTATATGTTGTAGATTAGTAATGGATTGGCATCTGTGAGTGAGTACTGTTTGGGAGGAGTTAATCACAACGGCACTGCAGGCTGCCTTACGTCCACTGGGTGCATCAGCTTACATCTAGAAAATGTGTCTGGAGAGACCACAGGCCTTTCTCATCAACATATCACAGACACTGAAAATCATGCCATGATGTATGTAGATAGATTAAAAGGCATGCCACTGTAATCTGTCTGGTATATGATGAGGTCACATCTGCCTGACCTCCAGATCACTGTCTGACCATGTCCTGGTGGGATTACTGCATATCCAAAAGTATCATATAGCTGATTACATCAGCAGTGTCTGTTGAGGACAAGATAACAGTGTCTCACATGCTGATGTAAAATGCTCACTGTAATGTCAATTAACAGCTCACACACACACTAAGTTGACTGCAGTGAGAATAGAACTTCTACCTGAGTGTACAGCCTACAGAACACAGTGCTTAACACAAGTGCCACAGCTCAAGTCTGACTTGGAGTGTATAAGACAACACTTTAGAGACAATGACATCAGCAGTGTTTGTTGAGGACAAGATAACAGTGTCCCACATGCTGGTGCAAAATGCTGTCTGTAATGTCTAGTAACAGCTCACATATGCTCTCTCTCTCTCTCTCTCTCTCTCTCTCTCTCACACACACACACACACACACACACAACACACACACACACACACACACCAACTTGGCTGCAGTGAGAATAGAACCCCTTCCCATCTAAGTACATAGACTACAGAATACAGTACTTAATACAAGTGCCACAACACAAGTCTGACTTATACAGGAGTGTAGGTGAACATATAGTAGATGACATCAGCAGGCCATGTGAGAATCAAGAGGCTGGAAGGCCTGTATGAAATGGATGTGTACAGATGAGAAACTATTAAAAAACTGGCCATCCATGCCATTGGAGATGTAACTGTGGACGTTTACTCTGCTGCCTAGACATGCATACACACACACACACACACACACACACACACACACACACACACACACACACACACACACACACACACACACACACACAAACGCACACACACATACACACACACAGTCAACTGAAGTGAGAACACAATCTCTACCTATTGAAGTGCACAGACTACAGAACATAGTACTTAATGCAAGCACCACGACATAAGTCTGATTTATACAAGAGTGCAGGTGAACTTAAAGTAGATGACATCAGCAGGCCATGTAAGGAACATTGACTTGGGAGGCCTGGATAGGCACATAGCTTCATAGTGTCTTATGAGGCTACCAGCCTAATAGCACTCGGCTGTTTAGAAGCCTAGCTGTGTAACAACACAAGTACCCTTAATGAGTATAGTTGGATGTTTGGGTTTAGCAGATCAAGGTTATGAGCACCACCAACTGGCTCTGTCCATGAGGTTTCACACAACATTATATAGTACACTTTACAGTGTGGCTGATATATGGTGGAAAAAGTACTGAGACCCCAAGGTTGTAGTACTTGTTGGGGGGGGGGGGCAACACATGTATGTATTGTAAATATATGACATATAGTTATATCGGGCCATTAGTTTGCAATGTTTCCATATGTAGTTTTATGTCATACTAAGGGAATGGACAATAAACACCAATAATAAAGCATTATATATACAGTTTCATAGAATAGCGAGCAGTGGATTTGCATGATGATTAAGTGTACACATATGCGAGATATGCCTACTTGAGTGTAGGTAAGCAGTGCTCATATGTGAGCTGCAATGCTAGTGTCTGCCAGTTAGTAGTATCTATATTAGAACCCAGTATCATCTGTACTCCAAGCTGTGTTTTTGCGATGGGCAAAAGCATTAATTGAATGTATCCGGTTTCTTTTTCTGGCTGTCTGCTTCCTAGGTGGCCCTTTTTTTCCCTGTGTCTGCAATGCTGCACTTCATGCAAGCCACATAAGCAGAGCCAAACCTAAATTTATTTGCATTTATGCAATGCTGTGCATCACAAAAAATTGGAATGAAAAGCAAGAAAAGTAGGAAAAAAAGAAGAAAAGGGAAACATAAGTGAAATGAACAAGAGCAATGTATGACATACACACTAGAAAATGATAGTACACATGAGATATTTCTACACAATTCAGAATTTGAACTCACACCAATGCAGCTTCAGAAAACAGGATGGATGCCTTATTTCTCTTTGCCAAACAGCTTTGCAGCAAAGAAGTGAAGACATTCTTCACACAACCAACTGCTTCAGAATGTATACTGCTGTCAAGCCATCAGCTGTAATTTTTACTTTTAATTCACTTTAGTATATTTGGATGTAGTGCACTTAGTGATCATACAACCTGTTATGATTATGCTTGCAAATATACAGCTCTGTCTTACATATCTGTGTTTCTTGGTACTTCATCGGTTATCTGACCAGTAGTGTGAGACATGCAGTGTATAAGCCATTTCTTATCACTGGCCTTAAAATGTGTGAGGATATTAAATGGGAGTTATATGATATGCAGTTGCTACCAACTGAAGGCCAGGTTAGATGGCACAAACAGCCATATACTCTATTGTTATTTTGGGAAGAGCATAGCAGAGTTACTGTTATGGCACAAACAAGGGTACACTGCATGTATTAAACACACCTGCTGCTTGCTGAATAGTGTACTATGTGCATCTCCACACACCTCTGTGTACCTTCGTGCAAATAAGGTAAGCACAAAATTGATATTACTTTCCTCTGTTCTCATTTCTCATGATATCGTGAAAACATGGAGCATAAAAAGTGAAGGAAAGATGGCACGCCTTGTACTTGAATCCAGGACCATCTGTACTCTAGCTCTACACATACACATACTGCCACAGGAATAGTTAAATGACAAGCATAGTAAAACCTGCCACTCATTCCTTCATTTCCCGTGGGTGCGCTAAGAGCAGCATTGCGCAATGACAGAAATGTTTTAAAAATTACTTAAAATGGACAGAGACAACAAATTTTAAAACAAAAGTTAGAGGATGAGACAGAACTTGTGAATTGTGCACTGCTTACATGCACTTTCACCCTTCACAGACCTACATGTACACCTCTGTAAGTGTAACCTGACACTTCCCCCCTGATGTCATCATTCACTGTTGACATCCATTGAAAACAAACACTGTGGAAGTGTCTACACAAAGTGAATATCCCTACCCGGTTACTATTTTTTTGTGATTCAACAAATCTAAATGAGTTTTGACCTCCTTTGTATTTTCACTGTGCTGATAGCCCTGAATCTACACAGTTGGTAACCATGTAGACAGGAAAACCGCAGGGGGGCCCAATGCTGTAAACACAAGTGAGGGTATTGCCTTACTATATATCTGCACAGAATAATACAGTTTTTGATAAAACTTGACTGTAATCCATCAGCTACATAATGTTTATGCTTACATGACAGTATGAATAGTCTGTTTCTTGGGGTTTACATTTTTAGTTGCCTACATTAGTTATGAGTATATTCTTCATTTGGGGGTGGGGAACGAAGCTACATTTATGTCATGGTACTTAAAAAAGGAATTGTTGCTATTGTTAATCTAATTTTCTAGCATCCACCATGTCTAGTAATGTCATGATGTGTGGGGTTACATGTTACAGTCAGTTCTGTTCAAATCTAGGGACTTTTACTTGCTCTTGTTTCCACATAGACTCCTTTCTGTGACTGTATTTGGAAAATCTTCAAATACATGGGCAACACGAGCACGGAGTCTACACGGTTGCTTTACAGCTTGTTGAATCGCTCCACAGTATTGATTTGCTTCATTAGCATACAATTCGGCTACTTATGCTGCAATTAGCATTCCACAGAAGTTACCGTGTTTGCGAGTGAGTGAGTGCTGCTACACTCAATTTACTGAATTTAAAAATATTTGCAGCTGTGTGCACATTACGCAGAGACACGCACATGGTGAAAAATGACAGTGTAGGCTTTATTGAATCCCCCCGTATATTTGTTTATTTTATTTATTTGTATATGGTTACCAGGAAAAAATAAATGGGTTGGAAACCCTCTTTTCAGAGAAGGCATGGGAGAAAAGCTCTAAAAAATAACAATCAATACACAGAATATATATAAGTTACATATATACAGTAAAACAAATTAAAGATAAATAAAAAGGCACACTAGAACATTGCAAAACACTTTCTCAAAAAGTAATAGTTGATTACATAAGGTAAGGCACATAATGGAATATTGCATAATAATAAGAAATATTATAGTTGCAGTTACAGCAAATGTCTCAGCATGTAACATAATATATACTTAATGCAAGTGGTGGCAGAGCATTTAAAATTCTGCTTTTTAATATTTTTGCAGTTGAACAGCAGCTGCTTCAGCTTCCTTCTCCTGGCCTTAGTCGCAAATCTTACCTCTCTGACAAGAACTTCTTGTCAGCTGCTTTATCTGTGCCTCAAATCCAGGATCATAGTCAGTTCAGCCATAGAGCAAATGGAGCACTTCATGTTATGGTAACACATAGGCAGGTTACAGTGGACATCGACTCCCTGGTAGTGGAGGTTTAGATATGGACAGTCATGCTCTACAATTCCCTGCTTTTCTTGAGTATTAGATACACAGCCACAGCCTTCATTAATGACCCATATCAATTTCACCACTACTGAAAAAATGTGAGGGCAACTGGAGCTTCCTCACAGGTATCCTCCTTTCCGGGACCAGTGCCCCCCACCAATAAAAGGCAGGGCTCATTGCATGTTTGGTCACAACCTGGTTTGTTTGCAAACCAAAGTCACTGGTGTCAGAGTTAGAAATGTCACTGCTATAGCTCCAGACATCATATATAGTTAGAAATCTCACTGCTATAGCTCCAGACATCATATATAGCTTTTCATGTTTTACATTTCTACATTATTTGCTTTCTGTAACATTTGTATTACTTGCAGTATTTCACAATTTTGGCTTCTTGTTTGTTACTGATCTAATGTTAAAACATGAAAGAATGCATGGCAGTTATACTCCTTAATTTGAATAACTACTGTCTTTGGAGCCTTTCTCCCTTTTTCCTGAGTCACATTGTGAAATGAGAGGTTCTGGCTCTTAAAATAAATCCAAAGGCACACACATCTGTTAGATTTAAGCATAGCACAATTTCTGCTGTCAGAGTAAGATTTAATAATTTTTCTTCATAAACTCAAAATGGCTCTTTATTGAAATGTTGGGACTTGTTTTGCTAAATCCCGAATTCACCATCATCATCAAACTCCCTTTCCCATTTTCTACATGTGATAAGGGTGTTGTGTCAACTGTCACCCTCTCCCACTATTCAATTCCACTTTCCTACCTTCTGCTACACTCATACTTGGCTGTCACAAGTCCTCTCACACACAATCCATACACCTCTTTGCTGGATGCCCTTGTTTCCTCTTGCTTTCTTACAGTCTGTCCCACATCGTCTTCATCAGATTGTCTTCTGCCTTTCTGCACATTTATTTGTTGACATTTGATTACTGGGAAAGTCTGACTGGTTAGGAGCCCATTTTCAGCAGAGGCTTGTGGAGAAAGTGTCAAACTATTACAAAACATTTTATGAACAATAACTTTACAATCTTCAAAAATAATAATACAAACAGCATCTACAGTTTAAATAATTATACCAAGTGAGACATAATATTGAAAATTTTAGTTAAGAATACATGCAAGTTATATGACGATTTAAAATTTAGAGAAATTTTAGCCAGTTTATAGAGAAATTAAAGATAAGTTAGTATAATACAAACAAGAATTGCAATATGAAATGACAGAAAATCAGGCTTATGGTATATTTAGAGAGTGAGCCAGGGAAGAAAAATTGATAGAAGTAAGGAATTGAGTGAAGAAGGGAGAGTAAGGAGATGTAAGGTATTAATAGGTACTTGTTCACATTTAGGGATATAGTTTATACTAGTGTTGAGCTAAAACAGAGTCAGCGTTTGGCTAGGAAGTCTTTCAGAATGGTTTTGAAGGATGGGAGGGAGGGTATTGACCTGATGGATATAGATGAGTTCCAGCAGTGCAGTATGAGTATAGACAATACCCAGCAGCTATGATAGGTTTGTGGACAAACAGGAGTGTTTGGTCATGGGAAATAAATGACTAACTAGGAGCATAGTTGTGTGGAATGTTATTTAGCACCATTCAAACAGATGGATGCTGGATAATTTTATAGGTGGTAAGAAGCTGTGTATATGTTAGTTGATGGGGTAGTTCTAACCAAGTCAGGGTTTTTAGTGCTATGCACTGATGGGTTCTGAAAGGGGTATTTGCTGCAAATGTAGCAAATTTGTTATAGCATTGTTCAGGTTTTTTAATTTTTGTGAAGCATGAAGGTTAGTAAGGATGGGAGCACCATAAAGAAGAGTGAGGAGGAGATTATTTATTTATTTTATTACTTATTTCACATTTGTTAGCCAGGTTAGTCCAACTGAGTTTGCAAAAAAACTCATTTTCAGTGGAGACCCAAGGGGAAAAGCCCCAGCAAACATAAGTAAAGATAAAGTGATAATATACAAATATTAAATAACAATCACAATACAAAAGGTGAATGTAAGGCCATAGCACAGTTGTGTAAAATCTTACCATAACGGTAGATGTCCTTGCCTTCACTGCTGCAGCATTCACTCCCTCCATCTATCCCCCTGGTCTTTTTTCCTTCCTGGATGTGCAGGTTCTCCTTGGTTTTCCTTGGACTGCTGTTCCTACTGGGGCAACCAGTTCTGAGGATGGTACGCCAGAACATCATCTTTATGCTATACCCTATGCAAGGAGTGTGCAGGTGACGTTCAGCATACCTTAAAGCAATGGTAGACTTTGGTAAACTGGCTGGACGATGGGCTTCATGGCAGGGAATCCTATTTGTAAGGAATACTGCAGTGGTGAAGGCAAGGACATCTAACGTTCTGGTAAGATTTTACACAACTGTACTTTTCCTAGTGTTTTATTTAGTAAGTTTGCCTGATTACCATAAAAGGCCTGCTTTGACAGGACATGTTTATTGTTTGCTTTCTAATAGAAGTCATTCCCCAACCCCAAGAAAAGTACTTCCACCATAGATGCATAGAATGGATTGCAGTTCAACATATCAGAATATACTACCTGACCAACTTCTTGCTGTGGAATGATACTGTTATTGTCAGTTGTCACTGAAAATATTTATCTCCAGATGTGCAGTTAGAAATGCTAGGATAAAGCAGTGTCATTTTACGTGGAATGTCCCTATTAAAGAGTACTGTAGGCTTAGAACTATTATTTTGTGCTTTATACCACCTTTTAGGAAATGAGACGATTTTGCAGAGTGTAGAAATGCTTGATATACCTACAATTTAAAGCTTGATACGGTAATTTGAAACTCATGGTTTAGATAGACTGATTCTCTGTATGTTTGCACTTCTCTTTATGGGTTTAACTTAACATGCAATCAGTTTGATGAAGTAGGTCAGACATTGACCGTCAGAGCATGCTTCTTAATGCTTTAATTAACTTGAAGTCCAAATGGGTGTGACTGCAAACACACCTTTACTTTAAATGCAGTCTTTCCCCTAGGCACCGTGAGGACTGATATTTAGTTAGTAGCACATGTGCTGGTGGGGGTGGATTGGGAAGGATGAGAGTGAACAGTCACTGGCTCGACCACCTTGCTGGGGAGGAGGGGCAGGCAGCTGTGGCTTGCCATTTGGGTAATATTTAGAGGAAACACTGGATGTTTTATCTGCACAGAATGGGTGTACTGAGCACTTGCTACCAAATGGCGTTAAGCCGCAAAAAGATTTTTGTGTGTGTGTGTGTGTGTGTGTGTGTGTGTGTGTGTGTGTGTGTGTGTGTGTGTGCAGGCATGCATACTTCTTGCAGTAGGCAGCACATACTGAATGTCATGGGGTTTAGGAGCTCCAGGTTGGGTATAAACGAGCTGATGAGGTCCTCTATCCAGAGAAAGAATGGACCGTAGGACTGTTGCCCATTCTGGAAGTGCCTGGCTACTGCCCTGAAAGAAGAACAAAAGGGTAGATGTGACAAAAGAAGGGGAAGTGGACAAGGCCTAGAGAATGAGTGAATGAACTTACTCTAAATGTAGTAGTTATACATCTGCAGTAGAAAAGTATTGAGTGCGGAAGTCAGCAATAACCTGATAAGGTACCCCTAAATTCGACAGAAGAAGACAGAGATATCGGAGGGGATCAAAAGCAGTAATCATGCATTCTAATATGAAAGAGCAGTGGCCAAAAGTAACAGAATTCTACAGTGTGTAAGGAAGGAAGGAAGCAGATTTTTTTGAGATGCTAGAGTCATCCTATAAATGCAGAGGGCAGTAATAGAGCCATCTCTGGAGTACAGTACAAGGTTCTGGGAATCGAACAAGGGAATGGAAATTAAACGTTTACAAATGATGTGGTGCAAAATTATCAAAACACTGAAAATAATAGAGGATTTGAGAATAATCAGACAGCTGAGTATGATTATAACAGAAGAGGGGTGCAGTTTGGTTGTGCTGCATTGTTAACTGAGTAATTTAGAGGGTTTGGAACTGAAAAGGAAAGACAGAAAATAGGGGACACCTAAGAGCAGTTTAGGATAAATTTGGTTTCATTTGTCATCTCTTCTGACTATCAAGCCTTCCTCCTACAACTCAGGTTTCCTATTTGTTCCTTCAGATTTAGATCACAGGCTTTTCTATTTTGTTCTTCTTTCATCCCAAGAAGTGAGTGTTAACTACCAGGAGTGGTTGTGTCATGCTGACGGGGTCCATGATTTTTTGTAATCTTATATCCGTTCACCAACATACTGAATTATTCACAGATTCATAGGATTTACAAGGAAGAGTCCATCCATGAACCATAATAATCTCACTGGTACCTGCCTTCATAGGTAACTCCTGCCTACAAGCGAGTAAAAGATCCAGGATGAATTTTAAGGACTCCCATGTGATCATGTGATTTAGATCACAGGCTTTTCTATTTTGTTCTTCTTTCATCCCAGGAAGTGAGTGTTAACTACCAGGAGTGGTTGTGTCATGCTGACGGGGTCCATGATTTTTTGTAATCTTATATCCGTTCACCAACATACTGAATTATTCACAGATTCATAGGATTTACAAGGAAGAGTCCATCCATGAACCATAATAATCTCACTGGTACCTGCCTTCATAGGTAACTCCTGCCTACAAGCGAGTAAAAGATCCAGGATGAATTTCAAGGACTCCCATCCAATTGTCAGGGTCGGAGTAAAAGGAAGTGAGGGTATCACTCTTTTTTGATATGTAATAAATTAATCTTTGGTCCACCATGTGATATTAATTTGCCAAAGGAGATTCAAGTCTTTAGTTGAAGTGTTTGTGAAGCCACTTTGCTTAGCTGAGATGCAAGAGATCAAGGAGGGTTGAGTCCTTAACAGCACAGAATGTTAGACATGTATCCCCACACAGGAGTCTGTAAGAGGCAAAGCATAGAAAGAGAATATTAAGCCTGTCTTGGTAGCTGAGAGTTTTTAGTCTGGTAATCTAGTTAGGAACTTCCAGGGTCTTTCTAGAATCTTTCTAGCTGTGTGATGTTTGGCTAGATACATACTAAAAGGGGCATTATATTCTATAATAGGTCTGATCACGGCAAAGTATAGAAGAGTGCTAATTTGTTTTGACCTGTCTGAAATAGTTTAGTTATTCACTGTGCAAGATAAAAGTATTTCCTGACTAGTGTTGCTGTGTGGTAGTTAGGGGATAGCAAAGGTGCTGAGATCTCTGATGATGGCATCAGTCTGGAATGGAGTGCTGTCTGTACTGTAAGCTGCTGTTGAGCTCTGCATACGAAAGGTGAAAATGTTATACTTTGATTTAATATAAGCCCTTTTTGAATATACCACTGATTTATATGGTTTAGTCCTTGCTATAGAAACATGATATCTGATATTGAGTCAACAACTACATTCACTTTGCAGCTATCTGCAAATTTAGTCAGAGATGCAGCTGCACTAGCAGTATGGACATATGAGATGAAGACGCTAAACAGAAGGGGTCTCAATATGTGTTAGGCTGAGTGAGCAATGAGGAATGTCTTGAGTGCATGCTCCACCCTGGGTCTAGAGAGCCGCCATGTCTTTTCTGCTCTTTCCCACTCTCTCTCTCTGGCTGGGGTTCATTCTAAGATCTGACCTTTGCCAGACCTCCATGAAGGACCACCCTACATGCTACCCCCATTAAGTATAGGCATGTCCATCCTCCTGAACTTAGCCAGCAAGAGTCCAAACTGGTAATCAAACTTGGGTTGCCAAAGCTATAGTCAAGGCTTTTTCCATATATACCACTGATACAGGCAATTACTAACAGATTTGCTTCTTCAGGTAGCAAATGGTGATAGGTTTCTAGGATACATTTCCTGAGGTAGTGATGCACTGTAAAGTCATCAGAGAGGTTCAGAACTGCAAGAATCAGGGGACTGGTATGATGAAACAAGAGAAGGTCCATATGGATCTACTTCATGTTTAACATGGGATAAGAAAAATGAAAAAAAAAAACAAGTGGAGAACATTTAATGTTTACATATATTATTGAAAAGTAAAAACGGTAAGGATATAACTGAAAACAAAGCATATAGCTGTAGTATAACAAGTAAACATGATCTGAAGGTATTGATTGTTGGAACGTTAAGTAACATTTACTAACTCACTAAGTGATTAGTTATTACATGCACATCAGTATTTACCTTGAATTTGTGATCTTTTTCTACACGAGTTTGAAAGTACAGATTTTCATCTAGACTGCTTCAGATGGAAGTGGCAGACAGGAGAAGGGTTAAAGGTGTTTCTGTATTGTAATGGAGGGTAGATAGAGAAGGAAATATAAGGAGGAATGAGAAGTGTTGTTATATATGGTAAATCTTGCTATTTAAAGGTTTGTGGTAATATGATTAAATATGTTTGGCTGATTGACTTGTTTTGTTTGTCAGGTACATTTGGATTTTTCTTGTAGATGCGTTTTGTGTTTAGAGCAGAATTCCTGTTATCTGTAAACTATAAAATACTTTTTCATTTTTTTTGTATACTTATGTTTGTGAAATATTTCACTAGGATTGTACCTGTAAATGGTCATTTATATCTGTCTGCTATCCTGGTAAGCAGATATAAATATATAAAATATTTGTTAGGGTTTCAATGTTTGGTGGAATGGATTCCCAGGTTTTGGGGTCTAGTTTTGAGCTTTAGTAGTGGATGCACTGTCTTTTTGTTTTTGCAGTTGAAGAGAGTGCGCATTGCCTGGTTGCGATTGGTGGTGATAGTTTCTTTCCCAATATTCTGGAAGGTAACCATTTGAAATGTTGAGACCTGCTAGAGTGAGTCCCGATGTGTTGAGACTGAATGGCTGAAAGATTGGACTTGTATTTAGTAAGTCTGAGATGCCATTTCTCGAAATATTACTTTTTCTCTGAGGTGTAATGATCTCAGAGTTGGTATATATAAGTTTGGGGGGTGTAGGGCTGCAGAGAGGGAAGGCTTGCCCCCTAGTAAAAAGAAGTTTTAAGGAGAAGAGTGATTTTCAAGATTCAGTCTTCCCCTCTGTTTTTAGTCTTTTTTTTCCCATTTTTTTTGGAACTGGGCATTTTGAGTGCTGACATTTCAATACGGAGCCATCTTGACGTCTTCATATGTATGACTTTTAATTGCAGCACATCTGCTGAAAGAGGCCACGGTTCTTATTCAGCTAGATTTTAATACAGCACTTGACATAGAGCCATATAAATGATTAATATTGAAACTGGACAGACCTATCAAGTACTTGGCAACATTGTAGCATGGTTGAAATGTTTGGGTGCTTAATCTATCACAGAAGGTTACAGTAATGAAGTCTGTAGTGAAGAAGGAGAGTTATTAGAGGGGTCCCACATATCTATCTCTGTACAGAGAGTGATCTTTCAGATCTGTTTAAGAAAGAGTGCAGAAAGAAGTGAAAAGTATCTCTGTATAGATGATGCTGACTTCTGCAACAACACAGGAGATGAAATAGGACTCTGCTAAAATGCAGTTATGGGTGATGGGATTCTGAAGGAATAAACATTAACACGTCTACACAATGAACTACTTTCAATGCAAAAAGAAGACAACTTGTGATATTTATTTCAGATAACTTTAATGTGGAAATGTTTTGTGAGAAGACATGAAAGGTAAAAGGATTCTGAAGTGGTTTGGTACTGGATTTATATTATATGAACAATGAGCGAAAATCCTGGAAATCAAAAACGATATTGTGGGGGGCTGCATCCCCCTACACCCCCTGCTAAATATATATTCAAACTCCGAGATCGCACTACAGTGAGGAAAGGGCAAATACTCCAATCTTCACTGTACTGCGATCCCACAGCACACATCTCGATTTCCAGGATTTTCACTCATTAGAGCATCCAATTATATGAACTTTTGTTAGGTACTAACATTACAAGTAAGAAGATGTAGTTATTAATCATCTTATAAGCAATTGGCATGACTGTCTGCAGTATTTTGTACTATGTTATCCTGATTCTGTAAGAATGTAACTATGATTGGTGAAGTGCAGCGGATGGTCATCAAAATCCTACAAGGTCTACACTGTTTCCTATGGTTCTTGTTTGTAAAAGTCACTGTCTTCCTCTGGTGTTGCCACTGTAAAGAAAGTGGCATCATAAAGGTAATTCTCAGGAGCATAGCCCCTCACACAGTTCATAAAAGGGGAAGGCTGTAGCTACGCATACTCAGTGTACTCAAATGAGTAAATTGTTTTCTGAGTTTTATTCTGAATCTTTATGAATCAAAGAGCACAGAATTGTTAGAATTGTCTAAAATTGTTATAAACTCCAACTTTTAAAACAGTGTGCTCCCTAATGAAGTATATAGCGATAGCATTTTATGGAGTGAGATTATTTTTGAAATGATAGGTGGGTACTGCTGGTGGGGCAGTGAGTACAAAATATGAAGTTCTGGCTACACCCTTCATAAAGGGAGTTATGTCCCATACACTACAGATCCCAGCCTGTGTGTTTCTGAGTCAGCTGTGGTGGGGACTAGAGAGCTGCTTTGTAGTCGCAAGTCTGTTAAGTGGTTGTTTCAGTGAAAATGGCATGTTTAGCTCAAAGTGATTATTAAAGCAAGACTGAGATTTACTTCTGTGAAAGACATAGATATTACAGTCTGCTCTCAAACGTATATTAGAAAGTAGAGAAACTTAAGTTTAAAATATCTTAATGAAACCAATAAAGTCTAGGAGGATGGTGAGGAAATCTTAAGAAACTGCACAAGTGTAGAGGTTACAGCTGAAAGCACAATGACAGCAGTTGCAATAAGAGGAAGTGTTTATGGAAAGGGTGGTTGAAACCTGGAAGAGCCTTAAATCTGTCTTGGAAGGACAAAGTTTAATTCAAGTTAGTTACAGACAGAGAGTAGCACTAGGTTGGGGTATGACTATCTACAGATTGTCTCGACCTGCAGTCAGACTTGACATGGAAGTTACAAATGAGACTCCTTGGCCCTTGGTTTTAAATCTTTTCCAGTCTTGCATCCATCTGCCCTTCTCATGCTTGAGACATGTTTGTTTGTAGGCATGTGCATGCTACAGCTTAATAACATTGTCCCAGTAAAGCACTCTTGTCCTTCTGTAGGCTTTTACGTGCACACCTTTGTAGTATATACAAAGAAAATTGCACACTGTATCTTTAGTGTGGGCTTAATGTCCAGTATTATTATGGCCAGAAATTTATCTTTGAATAGCTTTAGCAATATTTCCCAGTTTTGTGAATCTGTTTACATAGGGATACGTGCCTTAAATTGTTTTTGTCCCCTCACTAGCAGCATTTAAGAGCTGTGAGAACAGCAAAACTGCTTTCCAATAACCACACAGTTGAAAATAATGAAATAAAATTGCCATGTTGCACTACACTTTTAAGATGGCAAATAGTTCAACTAAATTTGATTGACACTAAGCATATCTGGATAAATTTTGCTGAGCTGGCACCTATTTTGGTTGAACATTTTTGAATTAATGAAAAAATAATCTACCTGTGGGCTGGCATGGTAGTGGAGAAGTAAGGCATCCCTTTCTGTCATTGGTGACTTGGATAGACTAAGGTTTCTATGGACTAAGCTCTTAGGCTGTTTTTTTTTTTCTGTTTGGGAAAGGTAAGGGTGAAACACTGCCACCTGGGGAGTAGTGGGTAGAATGACTATGCTTGACATCTTCAGGGGGAGGGGGAGGGGGAGGGGGAGGGGAAGGGGGCAGAAAGAAATGCAGATTCACTGGATTCCTATCTGTTGGGGAATATATATAAAAAAAATAAATGATAAGTTTGATCCCAGCAGGGCACTTTGGAAGCACACAAAGCCTGGTTGTCACAGTCTTCAGTCACAAATCCAAGATCCCTAACTTACAGCAGCTACAAGTTCACTTGGCGGTGGTTGTTTGCAGATGACTTGCACAGGACAGTTCAGAAATATAGATTTTAATGAATTAATTAACTTGTTTATTTATTTATGTGTTTGCATTTAACTGGGATAAAGCAGTGATCCACATGGTCCTTTTTCAGACTCAGCCCTAGAGCATTGTATGGTTTTGTGACTTGTTCACAGCCACACTGCAGGCAAAAGGAGGTGGAAGGAATCAAACTCTTACCTTTAATTAAAGAAAGTAGGTAATTAACTGTTCAAAGCCTTAATTCTTTGTGCTTATTTTTGGGAACAAGAGTAGAGTCAATCGGCCAGGGGTAGCTCTTAGAGAGGTTGTGGGAGTCCCCCATTTTTTGGACAACCTCCATGTAAAAATGAAGTACAGGAAGACCTTCCAGAAGTATATATGCAGGTGTGATTTTACAGTTTCTGTCCATTTTAATAGAGTAAACTAAACATTGTCGTGATCAACTTTGTGGGTGAGCAGAAATCAGTGTACAATTTTAATTAGCTTTATGCATGCATTGGACATAGAATATCAGAGGGATGGAATTGGTATGTATCCTGCTGCTGTTTAAAGACTGAATGGAGATTCTTTATTTATTAAATTCACACAGTTATAGAAAAGAAAAAGCAAACCGCTTTAACATTTCACATTGGTTTCCTGCACTATACATGTATATGTTTTCTTTTTTAACAATTATCATTCACTTTAGCATTATGTAACATGCTCAAGTCCTGCCTTCCCTTAAGTTTCATTCCTCCTCCTGAGCATTATTCTGCATTTATTGTTCCAAAATTCCATTTGTTTCTATCTAATTTGCTCTCTGTCTTCTCTAAAGATCCCACCTCCAATTCGTGTATATCCTTTTCAGTATTCAATACTTCAGTTATGGTTTGCTTATATTTTGATTACCATTTATTTGTTTGTTTGTTTATTTATTTATTTATCCATCCATCCATCCATCCATCCATCCAGTATGGTAATCAGGGTAGAGCACTGATCCAAATGGACCTATTTCAGTCTCAGTCCAGGCAAATATAAATGACAGTAGACAAGCAAGTTAACAAGTATTATGGATACAAACAAAATGTTGTGTGCAGATAGCAATGAATCAGTAACAGTAATAATAATAAAGTACACAGTACAGGGGACAATAGGAAAGGATGGTTAGAGTAAGGAGGGAAGAAGAGAGTGAAATAGTGAATGGATAGAGCACAGAGTTAAAAAGATAAAAGTAAGGTAAGGGTGCACAGAAATTACCTGTACAATGTAGAAGAGATGCCACACATGAGTGTTGGAAAATAATGTGAGCAAAATGTATAAATCTTGTGTTATTTATTGTAGTTTAGGTTTTCACTGATGTGCAGGCTTTTATATTTTATCTGAAACATCCATAAAGTATATCACATGACAGGATTTTAGACTATTTAAACACATGACTATGACAATAGATTAGTTCTGATGAAGTCCAGCTGTTACAAGTTGAGCAACTGGTTTCATCCTTAAAAAGTATCTGTTCATTTGTGAGACAATTTAAGTTTGGAATAAGAAGCACTCATTCTTGGTTCTTTGAGGTAGACCCATAAGGTATAGTATTTTTTCTTTGGTTATTTGTGTTTTGTCTTTGGTGCATCAACATGTTAACTTTTGTAGGACAACAAAGGTACTTCGATGGTGAAGGGGAGAGTTGGGGGTTAAGTGATGTGTCCAGAGGAAAACATTTGCAAATTGACTTGGACTTAAGATGCTCTTTAAGCTGAGCATGGAATGAGGGGTGTGAGGTGAGGTTTTTAAGATCAGGAGGGAGGGAGGGATTCCTAGAGTTTGGGAACCAGGATGGAGAACGCATAGTTAGTGCAATGAAATCTGGTTCTGGTGCATCGAAGAAGTGGACCAGAGTGGTTAAGACTTCATAAATTGTAACTTGGAGGGGGGGGTGTCATCTGAATATGTTGTAGGTAAGGGAAGGACAGGAGTGCAACCAACAGTATTAAATTTTGCCTGGAAATAGTAGGGCCTTACTATTCAGATCCTATATCCCAGCTCAAAATAATTATTTTGTTAGCTTCAACCATTTGCTCACCCAGCATGTACCCTTTTACCGTTGTCCTTCCTATCAGACCTCCATGAATTGCTGTCTTTCTGAGAAAAAATAATTCTCTGAAGTCTGCTTGGGGTGTAAATATGCCTTTGCAAACACTTCCATGCAAAAATCCTAAACCTTCTGGACTGTGTTGTATACTTGGGGGCTATACAGATGTGCATTGTTCATTTCCATTCTCTCTTCCCAATCTTTTCTAACCTCCTTAGATCAATTCTTACAGTTATGTAATATTTTATATGCCCTATTAATTATTTCTTTGTTAACTGCAGCTTCTTTTCTGGACTCATTACTCTCTGGAGTTACTGATTTGAACTATTCAGGTAGAATATATCAAGGGATGATGTTCCTCTCTGTGGGTTTAAGCAGAAATATTGTTCTGGCACAGCTCTTACTGCACACCAAAACTTTGTCATTTCCTATCAAAGTCTTTTGCAAGGGGACTAACCTGTCATTGCTCTTATCCCATGATGTTCAGAACTGCGTTATGAAGCTTGGTAAGATTATGAATTGACAGTATGTAATATTTATTTGAGTGGTTTGGAACGGGTACAGTGTCTGTGAACCATGAAATGGCAATTCCATATTATGGAAAATCCCTAATGATGATAGGGCAGAAAAAGAAACCTTCAAAGTTAAGTATTTAAAAATGGTGTGAAGTACAGTCCTGAAAATGTCATGCTTGCAATGTTTGTGTAAAAAGGATTTGGATCTTTCATTTGAAACATGATTTAGGGCTCTGTAATGATTGAAGGATTTTTATTTTTTGCAGTTACTTAAAGTACTGCAGTGCTGTGTCTGTGAAATGCTGTATAGTGTATGTCACAACATAGTATTTTGTGATGCAATTGAGTGACTCTCATCCAGGGACTTCTAAACATTACAGTGACATTTTTTTAGCTCTTTTTGTGGCTTTGGCCTTTAGAGTTTTCTGACTTAAAGTATCTGAGGCCCACATCACTGACTAGCATTGTATGCTTATACATTTTTGTGCTTGGATCCTGGGGTTTTTTTTGTGCTTGGATCCTGTTTTGATTGCACCTTAGATCTGTGGCAAAATCCATTGACTAAGCTGAACTGGAAATTTGTGAAGTTCAATTTTCACCTTGCTTTGTGTGATTACTGTAAATATGCATCTGTACCTTGTAGATCAATACCATCTATAGTTTTCACTTGCCATGTTCATGGGTTAGAGCAGCAATAGTTCCCAAAGTGTCTTTCCACAACTTGGCTGTAAGTCACCATTTTGTGGGCCACACCACTGTACCAAAACCACCTGGAAGTACTACTCTGAAATCTATCTGCATCATTACCCTGCTTTTGGCTTTACTTCTGTATGTGTGTCCTCTCCACGTGTTTCAGCTGACTGCCATACTGAGTTACAGTCTGCTGACTGCACATCCATGGAGACTCCAGCAGAAATTAGCACAGTGTATATCCCTGGGGACTCCATGAGAAGATAGTGCTGTGCAGATCCCTGGGGACTCCATCAGAACATAGTGCTGTACACATCCCTGGGGCTTCCATCAGAGCATAGTGCTGTGCAGTTCCCTGGGGCCTCCATCAGAGCATAGTCCTGTGCAGTTCCCTGGGGACTCCATCAGAACATAGTGCTTTGCAGTTCCCTGGGGACTCCATCAGAACATAGTGCTGTGCACACCCCTGGGGACTCCATCACAACATAGTGCTGTACACACCCCTGGGGACTCCATCAGAACATAGTGCTGTGCACATCCCTGGGGACTCCATCAGAACATAGTGCTGTACACACCCCTGGGGACTCCATCAGAACATAGTTCTGTGCACATCCATGGGGACTCTATCAGAACATAGTGCTGTGCAGATCCCAGGGGACTCCATCAGAACATAGTGCTGTGCACACCCCTGGGGACTCTATCAGAACATAGTGCTGTGCACACCCCTGGGGACTCCATCACAACATAGTGCTGTACACACCCCTGGGGACTCCATCAGAACATAGTGCTGTGCACACCCCTGGGGACTCTATCAGAACATAGTGCTGTGCACACCCCTGGGGACTCCATCACAACATAGTGCTGTACACACCCCTGGGGACTCCATCAGAACATAGTGCTGTGCACATCCCTGGGGACTCCATCAGAACATAGTGCTGTACACACCCCTGGGGACTCCATCAGAACATAGTGCTGTGCACATCCCTGGGGACTCCATCAGAACATAGTGCTGTGCAGATCCCTGGGGACTCCATCAGAACATAGTGCTGTACACATCCCTGGGGACTCAGGGACTCCATCAGAACATAGTGCTGTGCACATCCCTGGGGACTCCATCAGAACATAGTGCTGTGCACACCCCTGGGGACTCCATCAGAACATAGTGCTGTGCACATCCCTGGGGACTCTATCAGAACATAGCACTGTGCACATTCCTGGGGACTTCATCAGGACATAACACTGGAGCACTGACTTTCAAAACCTCTTGTCCCTACAATATGAGTAACCACCTATCAGCCACTTAGTCCTATCCATCAGGTCCTTCACTGCCAAGATTTCTTGCTGAACCCTGATTAATGAAGATATAGTTGGGAGCAAAGTCATACACCAAAGGGTGGGGTCTCAAGTGTTATTGTCTGTAGTACTACAGTGGCCTTACAGAAATGTTTCTCTTAACTATTAATTTAAGTGTTTTTTTTTATTTGGCTACTTTTAACAGAAGATGTACTTTGTATTACAGACATTGGCTTCTGGATTTGGGGACTTGCTTCCTCTATAGTTTGTGCCAGCTACAGGATAGAGAATATCTCAGTCACATTTTTGCAAGATGTACATTTCACAGAATTGAGCATTTGTCAATGCTTACTCATTGTAGCACAGGGGAGTGTGCAAAGTGTACTGAGAAGCTACTCAGTATCCCATTCATGCCACTGGCATACTGGGCACCATGGACAGTACTCTGCACTTGAGGAAAAGTGGGAGTACAACCGCAAGACAGGATGCACTGTATGTTAGCCAATGTCGGCAGGTGAATGATGCAGCCATGTTCTCTGGAAAGCAGACATAATTGTAAGAAAGGTACACAGCATCTCAATGTGCATAGCACCACAGCCTCTATGCTATGGAGTGTTAAGACACTGCCAATATGGGTCAGGGTTTGACATGGCAGGAGCATAAAGTGTACTACTGTGGATGCACCTGTTACTACTAGTACCTGTCTGAATCAGTGAGATACAAACATAGTTGATAGTTGAGGGAAAACTGTATAAGGGCAGAAAGGTCAATTAAAATACAGACTCCCAAGTTAATGAATGTATCAAATGTCCCAAACAAATAATAAGAGCATTTTTGAAGGTTTTTATAGACAAAGTCTGAGTAATATAGAAAGAAAGTTTGTTTCCCAAGCAAACTGTCAAATGTGAACTAAACCTAGAGTTCAAGAATGTTCTACACTTATTGATCTTAAAGTGCAATCTCTTCCCCTATAGACACATCAATAATCAAAGTTCCTCATCACAGAGTGCATTAAAAGAAAGGAACAGTTTACCTTGCGAATGCCTTGCGTACTTATTCAGTATAAGCCCACTTATTTTAAACTTACATTATATGCAAGGCTATTGACATTATTAATTCTTTTGTTATATTTATGCTGAATGTCTTCTAAAAACAAAATATGTTTACTGTAAGCACAAGATAACAAGTTGTATTCAGTCACTGGTCTCATGCATATAATAAATAATCTAACCAAAAAGGTAGCTTTACATTATGAAAATGCTTAAAAATTAAACCCATCACACCTGTAGCCTTAGATATGATTACTTGCACCTGAGTTTTAAACTTCAGATTATTACACATGGTAATGCCCTTTGGATGAGATGTTAAACTGAGGCCCCATCTGCACAAGTTGCTGGAAGCTCTGGTGAATGTAAATGATCCCACTGTACTTATCGAAAAAGGAGAAGCGGAACTTTCCTGGTACCCCGGCCAAATTTTCCCTTTTCAGTATGAATGCCATCTCATGCTTACCCTGAAAAGAGGCCACTGGTCTACTGGGACTAACCTGATCAACAAACTGTAAATAAAAAAATAAGTGATATATCTAGATCTTTATAATTATCCATTATCTTATGGTAGCCACCCCCCCCCCCTCACAGCTTACTAGCTGTTTCCTAAAAAAAATAAAATACCACATTTATTTTGTCTTTATTTATCCTTTGTTGTCCAGGTTAGTCCTACTAGGCTAACAGTCTCTTTTCAGGGGAGAGCCAAGGTGGGATTTTATACTACTATGAGATATTAGGCCAGGACATCGGGGAAGTTCCCCTACTTGTTACAATGAGTGTTTGCTTGCAGCTCACATTCCTAACACAGTGGTAGCTAGGAAGAGTATTTTGTGCATGAAATGTTATGGCAGATGGCAGTGGAGAAACAGAAAACGTTTGTTTGGAGGAAGAAAAGGAGAATAAGGAGGATTCAGAAGCTATTTTTCAGCAAAATTTATTTGAAACCAGTGATATGACTGAAACGGAGGAATCGCCTTTGTGAGAGGAATATGTTTTTACAACCCTCCATTCAGGAGGGTTGTGAGATGATGTACTAAAGGACTTGGCATGCCAAGAAGAACTGGAGAGTGGACAAGTAGTATCTTGGGCAGAAATCATTAACGGACTTGACCAGGGGGAAATGGAAAATGAAAAAAAGACTTTTACAGTTGCTGCAACAATGAGAGGTAGTAAATGAGTTTTGAAAGAGACTGTAGGTAAAAGATACAAGGTGAGTCTTCAAAGTAAGGAAGATAAACGTCTGGATAAGTATGAGACTTGGAACAAAATAATCTTGCATTAGAAATTACCCCTTCACAGGTAAGAGCATTCAATTTTAATTGAAAGAAAGACTTTCTGTGACATTATTTTTGAAACTGGGGCTGGGCTTGAAAAGTTGATAAATGGATATGAGGAGAGAAGCAACATATTTCCTTGGAATAGAGAGACAAAGAAAAAATAAACATACAATTCAGAATGGACATTGGAAAAGACGCTTTATTGAAATATTTAAAGGGAAATTGTCATGATGTTATTAATTTGGTAAACAATTATGATAAATAGAAGGTTATGGATGGGTGGAAGGGATTTATAGTAATTCTGAAAATGTTAAATGGAAACATACAGCACATACCAAATGTTATTTTTGTTGTTGGATTGAAAGGTTTTGTAAGGTGTGGGGGACAACCTAAGACATTTTTTGTGGGTCAGATGAACAGTAATTAGAAAAATGTGATAAGAGAATATGTAATTTATGTGAGGTGAGACAACATGAGAGTAAAAATTGTAAAATGGAATGTTGTAAACACAGAAAGGTGGGGCATTCATGGATGCATTGTAATGAAGAAATTATTTTGTGTGAAAGACAAGATGAGCAAATGGAACAGGGAAATGAGGTAAAAAGAAAAAAAGAATTAGGGTGAGGGGAAATGTGATGGAAACACTGGTTAAAACAGTTTCTGAAACAGAAAATGGGTAGAAACATGTACTTTTTATAGAAAACAAAGAGAGTAGTGGGATACTGTAGAAGAAAAATGTAGATGGTATGTTGTTAAAGGAAAATATATCTTGGTAAAAGAGTCAAAGATAGAAAAAGGAAAATTAAAGAAAAAATTAAAAGAGAGAAAGAAAGAGAAGGGATGATTATAAAGTTAAACACTTTAACCATTAATAGTTTAATTAGTGATATAAGAAGATTATTGCTATATAATAATGGTGTGAAGAATCACAACTGATTTTATAGTTTTAAGAGACATTACTGCAGGATTCATGAAGCCTCCGTGTAAGAGTTAGCAAGTCTTACACGGAGGCTGCAGTTAAACGGGGTGATGTCAGCATGCCATGCATATTCATGAGGACATGCTGAATCACACCCTAGGCTAACACGGTCCGTGTAGCAATGTAGGGGGCGTGTCCGCATGGCGAGTCCTGCAAAGGGACACGCCCCCAGAAGAATCACAGTCCCAAAAGGAAACTCCCACGAGCGAGTCCGCGGAAATGTCAAGAAACACAACAGCACACATGCCCCCACAGACTATTAACCCAACTGAAATGTAAAACGTAAAAATGAACAGTTTAATTTTTTTTTAATTTCAAAAATGTTTGCCCGTAATTGCGCTGCTTATGGGTGTGCCCTTCGCTCAGCCACAGTTAGCAGTCATTGAAAAAGCATATAAGAACTAAATATGCAAAATAAGCCAAGTAGCAATAGCGTAGCAGTAGAGATGTCGACCAAAGAGGAGGTAGTCATGGTTCGAGCCCCAACAACATAATTTTTTATTTTTAGTGAAATAAGCACGAAACAATCCCCTGACATATATGTATATATATATATATATACAATTATAATTTAAGTAAAATGCAATGAAATGGGCCATGTTTTTATGAAGAAATCTGACACAATAAAAAAAAAAATAGTTTATAAGTGCCCATAGCTGAGCAGCGCTCTAGCAAGCTGAGTATGTTTGCCCGTAGGTGACCAGTGGTTTAACAGGTGTAATATGAGTGCCCGGAGTTGAGCAGCGCTTTAACACACTGAAACTAGCCACATAACGCATTAACCAGCATAACCCATTTGCGCGGAGCTGCGCAGTGCGCCAACCGGCTTACTGGCGGGCAACATTGAGCAACCTGTATGAAAGCCGCCTTTAAACAGACACACCTCCTAGCCTGTCTAGACAGTAGTAAAATAAAAAAAAGCAATGCCCAGGCTCGAACCCAGGATACTGTGCATCATAGTCAAAGTACTGAACCACTAAGCCATGACAGCTGTACTGAAAAAATGCAGTATTAGCATATATATAGGAATGAATGGAAATAGAAGCATGACAAAGCAAGTTTTGTGAAGCTGATACAATTCCAAAATGGCCAATCACAGATAAGTGCGGGAAAAACGGCATATATAAGCTCCATAGCCGGGAATACACAGCATAACTGATTGTGGAACCTATTTGCAGTCAGGATGGCAGGTGTAGGAGAGGGTAGTCACTTCCGAGCACAGAGGTGGGGTGTTGAGGAGTCCAAATACATGGTTTGGCTCCTAGTCCACGATCATGAGGCTCAACTCATGCAGGGCCAGGTTCTGTGGGGTGCATATAAGGCAGAGGTGTGGAACCGGTTGGCACATGATCTCACCAGTGCCACAGGCATACCAAGGACTGGTGAACAGGTCCGTCACCACCATGCGGACCTGAAGAGACGGAAGCAGGACCAACTGAACCATTGGATCCAGGAGGCCCGGCAAATGCCCAATGCCCCACTACTGAGTAAGTATCCATGTAATTATGTATGTAAGGAATTATCCTAGCTGATATTATGGAGATGTATGTTCCAATATTACTTAATTTATATTACAGCTGCAGGTGTGCGTTCCTTGAATCGGCGAGCCTATGGTGATAGGCTGGAGCGGTTGCGCCACCAGGCAGGTTAGTAATTATATTACTGTAATTGTTATACAATATAAGTGAGACAGCTTGTAAATGAGTTCACTGTAGTTACATATTAATAAAGTTCAAATAACACTAGAAGAAAGATTCTGCTAGTACTGTATGATTAGATAAGTGATGCAGCCTGTAATCCAGAAATAAAAATTAAACAAGTCTGAAATAGTGATTACCAACCTGAAGTGTAATAACATATAACCTGCTGCAGCCTGAAATCAGTGGTAAACAAGCTAAAGACAATAGACATGTGTCAAATACATCCCCTTAGAAAATCTGCCATATGAAACAAGCGAGTCTGTTGGAAAGGACTGTTGTAATCAAGTATGGCATGTTAATAACATCTAGAACAGGGGTGGGCAAACTTTTTGATTCGTGGGCCACATTGAGTTCTAACATTTGACAAAGGGGCCGGAACAGGAGCAGATAGATGGCATGCTTTGAAAACATCACCTCATTGGGGGGAAAATACACATCTTGGGATATGGAGAAAACATGTGCTTTAATTTCCAATGAAATGAAAAAAAGCATTACAATAAAATCTCTGACTTCGAAATGAGTCTTTAAACACTGAAAATCAAATAAATGACCATCTTGAGTGTTTAATGGGTTATATAAAAATGCAATAATTCAAATTAAGGTATTTGCTTCCTCCCTCTTCTTCAATCTCACTACAGAAATCCCTGACATTCACTTTAATAAACAGGACTTGATTTCTCATCATATGCTGTTCCATTGCTGTGACAGAAAAGTAATCCATAACCACATAAATAAAAAAATTTTAAATCTCATAAATGTACAGCATATTTCACTTTATTTGAACTGCATTACACTAGACATGCCTGGAGAACTTTTCATAAACATGCTGTATAACTATAGCTGTCAGGGGACAGATTTGGGGTCTGTGCATTTAATGTACATTTGCATCTGGACTGGAGTACAATGCAGTTATACAAATGAAAGGAAAACTACAGTAGTATACTTTAAAGAACCAACATGAGCAGGAAGGAAATGTCCAAAGTTGAAAGAAAGACATTTCTTGTGGGAAGGGGCTGATAAAGAATGGGAGGCTGAGTCTGTGATGAATATTAAGCAAGCAAATCAACCAAACTATAGTGCAGTTCAGTGTGACAACCCAACTGTTGGGAACACACTAAAAGTACAAATATTCAATGGAGTGCCTAGTGATGTGGAGAGAATGCACATTTTACTTATTTTAAGCAGTCAGATCATTTCTTTTTTTTGAAGGATAAGGCAAGAGAATAGATAATGAAGCAGATCGCTCACACACACACACACACACACACACACACACACACACACACACACACACACACACACACACTCTTCACCTTTCAAATCTGCATTCACTAATTTCACTCACTTTCTCTCTCCGATCGCACACACACACACACACACACACACACACACACACACACACACACACACACACACACACACACACACACTTTTCACCCTTCAAACCTGCATTCACTCACTTTCTCTCTCCGATCGCATACACACACACACACACACACACACTTCACCTTTCAAACCTGCATTCACTCACAATCTCTCCGATCGCATACACACACACACACACACACACACACACACACACATTTCACCTTTCAAACCTGCATTCACTCACTTTCTCTGTCTGATCGCTCACACACACACACACACACACACACACACACACACACACTTCACCTTTCAAACCTGCATTCACTCACTTTCTCTCTCCGATCGCATACACACACACACACACCTTTCAAACCTGCATTCACTCACTTTTTCTCTCCAATCGCTCACACACACACACTCTTCACCTTTCAAACCTGCATTCACTCACTTTCTCTCTCACACACACACACACACACACACACACACACACACACACACACACACACACACACACACACACACACACACACTTCACCTTTCAAACCTGCATTCACTCACTTTCTCCGATCGCATACACACACACACTTTACCTTTCAAATCTGCATTCACTCACTTTTTCTTTCCGATCACTCACACACACACACGCACACTCTTCACCTTTCAAACCTGCATTCACTCACTTTCTCTCTCCGATCGCATACACACACACACACACACACACACACACACACACACACACACACACACACACACACATTTGTTACCTTAAAGAAAACTTCAAAGCAAGCTGTGCAGCAACTCCCATTCTGTCTGGAAAACTCTGCAGTTTTATGGTGTAAAAGTCCGTTGAGCTTAAATCCAAAATGGCGGGCAGTCCCATTATTCAAACAGACGCGCTCCCGCATGTCCCTTGATCTTAATTCCGACAGGCTGACAGAGCTGACGTCATAGCGCACGTGATGACGTCAGCTCCAAAACCACGAAAAATGAAAAAGTCTAAAAAAAGACGAAAAATCGGAAATGAAGGGGTGCCACTCGGGAATCGTGGCACCCCATTATTGGGACCCCAAAACTCGGAAAAATCCGAGTAATTTGGGACGGTTGAGAGGTGGCGGGTCGAATCAAAACGTTTAATGGGCCGCATGTGGCCCCCGGGCCGTAGTTTGCCCATGCCTGGTCTAGAATAAAGTACCATCTTGAATTGTAAAAATAAAAGTGAGAGTGTGAGAAAGAGGTATGAATCGACCAAGAAAGCTGTTATAACTTCTGAATAAAGTATACTGCAGTCAGTACATAATGAAATGAATGAGACAGCCACAACCAAAAAGTGAAATGTTTGAAATAAAGTACTGAAGCTGGAATGTGTCTGTCCCACAATTTGTATATGTTGCTGTATCCTTGCAATATGGAGATAGTATGGTTGTATGAAATAATGAACATCCACAGTTGTCTAGAGCCATATAAATGAAATGTAGCAGGATGCTGTACCTGAACATAGCCAGATATGAAGGTGTATGAATAAAAATGCAATGTATATTAATGTAGCAGTAACAGTCCCATCACCAACATTCCTAAGGTTACATATAGGAAACTGTACTAAGACCGGTAGGGTATATATATATCTGCAGCTACTAGAGATGTACAGCATATGTATAGGTAGTTGAAGTTGTTAATGAAGTATTTCTTCACCCTACCCTATATTCACAAATAATGCCATTCCACAACAAACTGGGTATGTGTATTCACAATTAATTCCTATGGACATTTGTCCTGTTGGTTCAAACATATTTGCACGTACGTTGCTGCATGCGCCCTGTTCACATATCCAAACCTGATGGCCTGTTGCCATCAATCGACCCTGCATGCTGTTGGATTGTGTACTGTTGTTCAAAATATGCATGTGTTATGCTTGCTGTTCAATGTTTGAAATTCATGGGTGTTTGGTTAATGGGAATACTGATGCATGCTGTTGCAACTAATTTTGAATGGTATTGTTTGTTACTAACCCAAAATGTCATAAAATATTTCTAAACATAGGACAACAGGGAAGGCGGGTTCCAGCGGACCCACCTCTCCCACCTCAGCTGGCGAGTGCACCTGGCACTAGTGCCCAGGCTGGAACCTCCTCCGGTGGCCCTGTGCCACCTTCGGGTGGAAGCGCTGCAGGGGATGGGGCTCATCCCCCCTCTGCAAGCGTGGCCGGAGGAGACCGTCCACTCACCCTCCAAAGTGTCCGGTCTGTGGTGCATAGCGAGATCAGGCATTATGTGCTTGAACCCCTACACCAGCTTGAGGCTCGGGTGGCACAACTCACGGGTGTCCCTGCTGCCCATCCTACACAGCCCCCAGCACAGCCCCGTCCTGGGCTGTGAAGGCACAGTGGCAACTGCCCATGGGTGGGTTCTCAGTTCCACTGTTGCTATCTGTGGGCTCATGGGCTCGCGATATCCCAACATCCGTCCCCGTCAATTGTGTTTCCCCCCCACATGTGTCATACTCCGCCCCTGTATGCATCTTGTTTGTCTTGTCTGTTAACCTCCCCTATCTACCTCCCCAAATATACCTACTTCCTGTACCTCACATTCCACTCTCACCTGAAAAAAAAATAAAAAAAGGGCACTCTGTTCCCGCAAAAAAATTACGCCCCATACATAGCTGACCATTTTGCAGACATGTCTGCTGGACATGTGAAGTGATAATTATAATTGGCTGTACAACATATTTTGTTGTCCTCACCCCTCTCTCAGGGGTGGAAGGTTTCAAATTTCACACCAAATTACAGACATATGCGCAGCTGTTGCTGATAAAGAAATGGGCAGCTATGGGCCTTTCCTACATCCTTCCTGCAAATCCCGAGCTTGTTTTCCTACTGTCCTACCCTCTTTGTGCCCCCTTTTTCACCACTTTCCTATCTCCCCATTTTCTTTTCTTTTCTTTCAAAGAAATTAGAGCGGGTGTGCGCGAGAGTAAGCACTTTTAAGCAGTAGTAAGCAGGTGTGCGCTTGTGTGTGTTTAGCTAAACGTGTGTGCACGAAGCTAAGCGACAGTGCGCATGTGTGAGCTCTGCGCAAACCAGCACTAACCCGCTTACAACTGCTTAAAAGTGTCTTAGTCACTCTGAATGACAAGGCCTGTAGTCTGCTCAGCAGCAAAATAAAATTCCTCTGTCAGTCTCGAACCCAGGACCTTGGAAACACTAGTCTGCATGACTTACCACTAAGCCATGACTGATATACAAGAACTTTGTGCTGAAAGCAATATATCATGAAATAGTAGGACTGAATGTAAAGGGAATATAGGAAGGCTATTACACAAAGCTTTTCTTGTACCTTTACTGGCAATTCTTGTGGATTTGTATAACATTAGTGTGAGAAGAGAAACAGCCATGTTAGTCAGTAGCTAGTAGGTAATAATGTGACAGTAGCATCTTGCAAACCACACACACTATCAGAGCAGGATAAACACTGCCATATTTGAACAGGTAAGAGGCCAGACCTCGCAACTGTGACTGATTTACAGGGATGTCCCTGATTTGAAAACAAATGTTAACTGTGCCCCACTGACTCCCTGTGAAATGTACTAACAGTAGGCAGAAAGGTGTTTTATCCCACATAATGGTAACTGTCAACTACTGAAAATATGCACTACTTGCATGTCAGAAATGGTGTATTAATACATATGCTCAAAATACCCCACAGTCACAACTGCAGAATATCTGAATTATATCACGGGTGTATCCCACTGATATGAACCATATCCTAAGGCTGGTAAAAGATACACCTGAGAGTATCTGAGGCCTACAAGTATCACAAACTCACAGGCATATCATTCTGCCTGCTGTCACACACTCTGTGAATAGCTGTAGAATAGCTTCCACAAGCACACCCACATGTAAGTGTGCAACCCACAAATATCAAAGGAGGTATCCAACTAATAGAAGGACAGTATAGCAGTTTACAAGCACTGCATGTGCCTGCTATCCATAACTGTTAGTACAAAGTACAAGGCGCCACTACTGCTCAGCAGCAAAATAAAATACCCTTGTAGGTGTCAAGCCCCACACCTTGGCCAGACCAGACTGCATGCAGTACCACCAAACCACAACAAACATATAAGGAATTGCTGCTGAAAGAAATATAGCAAGCATTACAAGGAGTGAATGTGAATGGAAAATAGGAAAGCCATAGTAACACATTCCAGTAAAGACACCAAGCAGGCATGCAAGGAGTGAATGTAAAGGCCAAATAGTGAAGCCATAGCAACAAATTGCAAGAGCCACTGCTGTAAACCAGTTACTCCACAAGTCCCACAGGAAAGCACATACTCCCATTTAAACAGTATTAGTATTATTAGGTGTCACTTAACATACACACTGAGAAGAATAAACTGGAGGAAGCAATTGTCAGGTGTCAGTACAACATGCATGTCAGTGCCTACAACACAGCCTGAAATATGAGAGACATACCAACCTTTACACTCACACAACAGTGTCCACAGCATACCAGCATGGTCCCCACCTTGAAAATCTGAAAGGGCTACACCTACCTAACCTAACATTTTATAGCACTGTCTTGAAATCACAGTGAGAACTGCAATTACCACACAGCAGGCTGCATGCAATTAGCAAATGCTGGCTAACAATTGGTGCAGAGGCCATCACATGCACATGTGCATATACCTACAAAAGCAGCCTGTACTCCCAGTCCACACATGCAATACTTTCATTGCAACATCTGGAGGGAGAGACAGAGAGAGAGAGAGAGAGAGACAAAAAAAAAAAAAACAGAAGAGACACAGACAGCCGAAGATAAAACAATACAGAACAGCAAGCTAACCAGCAGCAAGCCATCACAAACAGCAGTGTCAAACAAAGGTAATGTAAACTAATAATGTAATAGTCTACATACTGTGAACCCTCCATATGTGTTAGCAGTCTGTATATATATATATATATATATATATATATATATATATATATATATATATATATGAATATGTGCATAGGGCAGGGGACATACTGCAACAGTTAGTGAAGGCTGGACATACTTATGTATGTGAAGGATGCTATCTGCACATATCAATGTAGGTTGTAGTGCAACATACAATGTAGGTTGCACAGTAATGGATGTTTAGCAGTATGTTAGTGTGTGTATTCGTATGTGTAAATAAAAAGGTATATATATAAATATATTATATGTATATGTATGTATATTTATATATGTATCTATATATAATATGCATATATGTATACATAGATAGAGAGGGATGTAGAAATAGATAGACCCAGAATGATACCACAGTACCAGGACAAAATGATTGACTTCAACAATTGGCTAAGCTTCTGGTGTCATTTTAAGGGGATCCAGTATTTGTCTTCCTGGGACTACATGATCGACAGTCCACGATGCTTTGCCAGAGATGGCCTGCACCTGTCGCCCTTAGGATTCCGGATACTGGCTAAGACTCTTGCCACCCCTATAGTGCCTTTGTCAGGCAAGGTTCAAATGACAAATTCACCACCGTAAACGGTGACATCTGTGACATCTGTGCAGTGACAGAGACCTGGTTCAAAGCTCCAGAGAGCACCCCTGCATTACCAGGCTTCAATGCATACCACACCTTTTGGCCCCTAACCCAGAAAGAAGCACTAAAGGCGGAGGCGTGTCCATATTCATTAAGGATATCCACACCTCCAGGCTAGTTGCACAGCATAATGCATCTGAGATTATCCAAGTGCAACTAACTCTGGGCAAGACCGCAATCCAAATTGTAGCTTGCTAAAGACCCCCCACCATGCCCCAGGATTCACACCCCTCATTTCTTGATACACTGGAAAGTATTAGAGTACAACCCAACACCCTAATAATGGGCGATTTCAACTACCCCACTATTAACTGGGAAAACTACTCATGTACCAACTCTTTTGCTCAACGTTTTCTAGAATTCATAAATACCAATGCCTTGGATCGACTTATTCACACCCCCACCAGGGGCAGCAATATCCTAGACTTGGTCATCACCAACATGGGAAACTGGTGTTCCACACCAGAGGTCAATTCTTTGTTGGTCACATCCGACCACAAGGTAATCAGCCTAGACATCCACATCCCACCCCAGCCCCAATTAGGGAAACCATTGTAACAAACTTCTCAAAAACCAACTTCACACTTCTTAAGACAGAAGTGGCAAACTTCATGACACCTATGCAGACAGACAGTAGAGGTATGACTGCCGAATCCTACACAAATGCACTGTATAAGCACTTACACGAGTGCATGGATCATGCTATCCCTAATAGAACCAAGATGTTATCCTCCAGACAAAGGAAGCCAGTCTGGTGGTCCTCTGCCATAAACAAACTCTACAACAGAAGAAAGAAACTGTTGCAAAAATAAGTAAAATCCCATGACTGGAGGAACTCCCTGGTCAACCTCAGTAAGAAGCTGAGATCCCTCATAAAATCTTCCAAAGCTAGTTACGAAAACAAAATTGCCACTGACTCTAAAGACAACCACAAAGCATTCTATAGCTATGTCAAGAATCTAAATGGGAACACTCAGATCTGCTCTGAGTTACAGCATAATGGCACTAAATATACAAAACCAACTGATATTGCCAACATCCTGGCAGATAGGTTCAGTGCTAACTTTACCCCCCTCTCACCCCCTAGAGGGCCCATCTCTATACCAGAAGAATGCAAAGTTCCTATAATCATGGCTGCACAGGTAAAAAACACACTCTCCAAAGCCAAGAACACAGCATCCATGGGACCTGACAATATCCCAGGATGCGTTCTACATGAACTACTGAATGAACTGGCACCCTACCAAAGTACCATGTTCAATCATAGCCTCACCTCAGGCTTTGTACCCACTGAATGGTGCACTGCGACACTTAGCCCACTCCACAAAGGGGGAGCCACGACGGACCCTGGTAACTACCACCCCATTAGCCTGACGAGCCTGATCTGCAAGGCCATGGAACGTATCATCATGGAACTCATAAACAAAGACATTGGTAATCTCCAAACTCCGGACCCTACTCAGTTTGGATTTGTAAAAGGCAGATCATGTCTCCTAAACCTGATTGACTTCTTTGAAGCAGTCAGCAAAGCCATAGATGATGGTAAAATGGTTCACACAGCTTATGTAGATCTCGCCAAGGCTTTCAACACCATCCCCCACTCTGGAATTAT
Source organism: Protopterus annectens (assembly GCF_019279795.1). Classification (NCBI taxonomy): domain Eukaryota; kingdom Metazoa; phylum Chordata; order Ceratodontiformes; family Protopteridae; genus Protopterus; species Protopterus annectens. The sequence continues at coordinate 328,567,716 of NC_056737.1, forward strand.
AGATAAGCTCACTAAACTAGGTATAAATCCCTATGTCATAAGGTGGGTTGCCAACTGGCTCATGGACAGAACCCACACTGTGAAAGTAGCGTATTCCAAATCCGACATCAGACCAGTGACAAATGGAGTACCACAGGGTTCAGTCCTGGGTTCACTCCTGTTTGGTATCTACTTCTCTGAAGTGCAGGCCAACACGGAAAGTCTTTGGCTAACAACGTTTGCAGATGACTGCAAACTAGGAGCCATAATCGCAACTCCTAACGATGTGGGCAAACTACAAAAGGGCCTCACTGAGACAGATACCTGGTGTCAAAGCCATGGCCTGAAGCTCAATGCCAAAAAGTGTATTGTCATCCCCTTTGGTAAAAACTCTGTACCCATGAACTACCACATAGCTGGTAGTCTACTTAATGACAAAAATGTGATAAGAGACCTTGGGACACAGGTGGACAGTAGTCTCTCCTTTGATAATCATATCGCCACAGTGGTCGGGAAATCCTTCTACGTGGCTCATCTCATCACAAAAGGATTCCCATCCAGAAAAAAGAGGTCATTGTTCCCCTCTACTCATCACTTATTAGACCCATTATAGAGTACAACGCCCATTTTGGTATGTACCTCACAAGACAACTACAACAACTGGAAAGACTCCAGAAATACCTCACAAAGAGGATTACTGGCCTCAAACAGATGCCCTATGCAGACCATCTCAAAAAACTACAGCTTGACTCCATGGCATATCGCCTACTCAGGGGTGATCTCTGCCTAACATACAAAGCTATGTCAAACCCAGAGCTGTTGGACATGCTCCACTTAAAGAAATCCCAATCCCTCCGAGCTACACGCTCTAGGGACCTTAACCTTGTCACCACAATAAACAGAACATGTTGGAGGGATAGAGTCCTGTCCCAGAGACTTCCCATACTGTGTAACAGACTACCTATCTATGTCAAACAGAGCTCCTCATTAGCACTCTTCAAGAAAGATCTTGATGATTGGATGGGAAATGGGAAATTCACCCCGGGGATCACTTCTGTGGCTCTGCTCGACAGGGGCATAGGAAAATACTTTTCTTGGGTGGCAAAAGCCAGGGTACATTTATTGGCTAGGCTTGTATGGGCCCTAGGGCCGATAGCCTAGTACCTACCTATGAACATATATAGATAGATGGATAGAATATGTATATACATATATTATGTAATAGACACATACATATATAGATATATATAGATACATACACATATACAGACAGATATGAATGTCTACAGATATGTATGTATATGAATATCTCCCTCTCTCTCTCTCTCTATATATATATATATATATATATATATATATATACACTGAGAGAGGCACATGTGTGCAGATGTATTGCAACAGGTGCCTGGTGACAAAGGCATGGACTGAACACCAGTGTGGATACAGGAGTACCATACCCCATTCCAAAACACTTACACCACTAACCACCACATATGTGGTTGCCTGCCTACTACTGGATGTGTCAGGAGGGAACATGGGAAACAAGTATACAATAGCCTCCCCTTTGATATTCACATTGGCACACCAGTCTTGTAATACCTGTACATGGTACATGTCAGCAGAAATGGTGTGCCAGCTAGTGAAATGTAGGTCACTGTACCCCTCTACACCTCACAATGTCCTACATGGTATGTACCTCCTATGACAACTACAGAAAGGGAGAAGGACACAGTCATACCTAACAAACAGTGATAATGCCCTCAAACACATTACCTATGCAGAGTGACTGACAAAACCACAGGCAGAGTGCCTCTCAAACTACCTACACAGAGGTTACCACTGCTGGATATACATAGTTAAGTCACACCCATAACAGTTGTCCAACAACCATGGTAACACCTCACAATATCCCCAGCATAAATGACCTATGTCTGTCATCCTTGGCACCGCAGTAAACAGCACATGGTGGAGGTACAGGTTCCTACCCACAAATAAGCCATACCCTGGAGTAAACCACCCAACATTAAGAAGCAAGGCCCCCCATTAGTAGATGTTAGACATACCCCTGTTGAATGTTATGCAGATAGGTAGTATGCCATATGAGTCACCCTGTGTAACTGTTTGACAGGACCATGTACAATCACATTACATGTGTCCCAAGGGGCAGGGTAGCATAACAGTATGCTGCTGTAGGCCCAGGCCCAATAGCATACTACCTGCCTATGACACAATGCACACACACATGTACTCATTGCAATACCAACTATGTGAGGTGGAATGAGTGTGCCACTGACTGTGTGCAAGGTCTGTAATGATGTGATTGCTCAGCATGACATTGTGTCTGTCATGGTAGTCTGTGTCCTTGGTGTGAGGCCAGAGAAAGATGTGTCAGGTATTGGGATACAAACATACTATATTGCCATATGTTGTGCTGTGGTTTCCTGTATGTGACTGTGGTGTAGGTATGGTTATGGCAACAAAGACTACGGTGCATTACCAGTGACATTTGTACTGTGCATTGCATGCATTGCATGGGTTGACGATGTTCCCCATACATTACCTTGCTACAAACCCCCAGTGTGAGGATGTGCATTGGACCTCAAATAGTGTGCCAACTGCTGGAGTATACTTGTTTGTTGTATGGAGTTGTCGGCTGAGCACTGATATGTGGTCATTTACATGTGTATCCCCCAATAGACAGACAGATGCTATATATGGCAGTTCAGTGATATCACTACAGTAGAGTATTATGTGTGTCATATCACTTGCTCACATATTTTTCTTTTCCTTCCAGGGCAATGGTGCACCAGCGCAACCCCACGTACTCTGCTGCAGAGGAAGAGGAGATACACCAGAGCCTGGTGCGGGATTTTGCCACACTGTTTTCCTGCACCAGCCAGAACCAGCAGGAGAGGGCTGCACTGTGGCAAGACCTTGTCCGTCGGGTAAATGACATAGGCATGCATAACTGGACATATGAGCAGGCACGCCATCACTGCAGTGATTTAATTAGAAATGTCCGTCCAGCGTGCGTCTGATATCCACAGGCAACAGCTTGCCACAGGTGGTGGGGTGGCTATACACCCCCCCCCTCACCAGACTGGAGGGGCTCCTCCTAAGTGTTGTGGCTCCAGCCCAACAACAACAACATCCGCACACATGTGTAATGATGGAGGCTGGAGCCACCCAGCAGGAGGACTTGGAGCGTGCAGGTAACATGCCATATCTATAGTTGACTATTCTCTACACTGGTAGTTTATGCATGTGTGAGGTGTGTCCTGTGTTTGTAGCTGTTATCCTGGTAATTATTGTGCAAGAGTGATATTCTCAATATCGGCAATAGACCTGTGAAAGCCAACTGTTGTACTACTGAACTGTATCATACTCACAGTATCAATGGCACAGTTGTGCCCACTGACAATAAATGTCTTATTTGTGCAGGTCCCTCTGGTGTAACAGCAAGGCAGCCAATCCATGCTAGTGAGTGTGTAATAACAATCCTTTAATACTAATGATAATAATAGTAATAATACCCTAAAATGGTATTGCTATGTGTGTGATTGCAGGTGTGTTTGTCTCTGTGTGTTTGTATCTCATGTACTGAGGAGTGTGCATGTGTGCATGTGTGCATGTGCCCATGTGTGCATGTATGCATGTGCCCATGTGTGCATGTGTGCATGTGTGCATGTGCCCATGTGTGCATGTGTGCATGTGTGCATGTGCCCATGTGTGCATGTGTGCATGTGCCCATGTCTGCATGTGTGCATGTGCCCATGTGTGCATGTGCTCATGTGCCCATGTGTGCATGTGCCCATGTGGGCATGTGTGCATGTGTGGTAACATTGTGTACACATTGTAAACTGTGTTTCCTGTCTTCCTCTCACAGGTTCTGGTGCTGCTCTGGTGGTGTGTAGCAGGGAACCTGAATCTGCTGCTGGGGATAGTGATAATGATGATACCTGTGTAATGGCACAGGGAGGTGTGCCAGGGTCCGTTGTTGGTCAGCCAATTGACAGTACACAGTTGTCAACCCCATCAATGCGCACAGTCATCCTGCCAATACATCCATTGTCACCAATATCCCTAGGTGATGGACAGCATACAGTGGGCATTGACCAGGGTAATGTGGTATCAGTGGCACATGCATCCCCTCACAGCAGCCATGGCCAGAGTCCTGACATGGTACCACACAGGCAGATGTCCAGGGGTTCTTGTGGGAGCATCCGTGGTCGTACTACCCCTGTCAGACATGCTCACAGAGGTCTTTCAACCTCAGCTATGTTCCGGGCTGTAATGCAGGCACAGTCACATATGGAACGGTACACCAGACAGGGTCTGAGGGAGCTGAGAGCACATCGCACTGCTATGAATGACACTATGCGTGACATTGCGGCTGCCATCCGTAATTTCACCGAGGTCATTGACAGATGTTGGGGGGGACACATTAGATCGGTTCCACAACTACATGTCCATGAGCCAGGGCAACACAGGATGGTTGAGGCGTTGATGTGGACAAATGCCAGCAACAGCAGCAGCTGGCAGTTGTCGCGGACGACAACAAACCCGCGGCCACTCCCATAGTGCCAGTACCAGCCCCAGAAATGCTGGATCTGTGCTGTCATCAGACCGCCCTAGGAGACCACGTGCATGTGGCTCTGGACAGTCCCAGCAGGGACATGTCTCCAGTCATCAACCACCTGCTTCTGATGACAGTACCCAGTCTGGCTTAGTACCTGATACTGTCTGTAGCACCCCTGCCAGGCATAGGTATGGTGTCCGTGGCCAGAGACAGTGATCTGTATGACCTGGCAGGTACAGTCTGTGGCTGTCCACAAACACCCGTATATGGCAGCCATGAGGTGAAACTGTGTGCATGCATACACACATGCATAATGCTAACACCTAGGGCTAACATATACATGCACACACTGCATCAACATTGCCCCATCTTCTACAGTTGTCCCTCACTAACACACACACACATACATGTCGATTGGTTGTATCAGTGGCAGACTCAGGCATACCAAGTACACACCCTGTGCATATGATGAAACTGTGCCACCTCCTACAATCTGTAACATCGATGCAGGACCGGTTAACATGGTGCTGATGCACAGGGTGACTACATAGATGTGTAGTAATATTATCATGTTATCAACTGTACAGTGTAATGATATCATTGTGGGTATATCCCAGCATGCCTGATGCATTAACAGTACGATTGTCATTGTATTGTTTGGTACACCCCTATTAATTACCATAGTGTAATGTCTGCACATCTTTGCATTCTGGTGGTAAGGCTGTAAGCAGAAGGCCACCTACATAGGTAGCACAGGGGATAAGAAAATGGAAGTAATGATACTCAATGACAGACATGTAAACCGCAAGATGCATACAGTCCAAACTCTACTCTGCATGGAGAATGTTGATATCTGTGCAGTAATAGACAACAGGTTCAAGATTCCCAAGAGCACCCTAGCACTACCAGGTTACACCTCATACCATGCTTGACAGCCCCAAAACACACAACTAACTATGACAGGAGGTGAGTCTAATTAAATGTCAGGGATACTGCGGTGGCAGGACAGGTAGCATACAGCCTACTAAGTTGGGAACTGCTGACTGAGGGCTCAGTGTCTGTTATTATAAATGTGTATTAGTTCTGGTTTAAGCACTTGGGCTTCAGGCCAGTTATTTGACATTACGGAGGTTCATGGTCTGCACTCTTGTGGGAGGAGATGCTGGACTCTGCCCATCTGAGCTGGGAATTTCTGGCTAAAGGCTTATAGTGCCTGCATATTTGAACTGTTTCTTACTGAAATTGGTACACCTTGTTTGCTGTAGCATAGCCTAGATCCATGCCTGATGAATGTAGCTTTGTTTGTATGCTTGTTTGCTTGTTATTTCCCTGAAACACTAATTCCACCTGAAACGCAGCTTTACAGTGCCTCTGTGGATCCCTAGTGACATCTGCATTGCTTACTGTAATTATGTCCTTGTTTCACTTGACAGAAAGTTAGTGTTTGTCATTTATGCAATTAAGTTACCTGTAACACATTGCATTTGAGTTACCTGGCACTTGCTCCCTAAAGCATTTATATATGCCAGCACTAACAAATTAAAAACACTACACCCTCACAAACTCACCTTGAGTACCTTGTTCCCCATTGGCCCTTTTTGTTGTTAGTTATAAAGGAATTCCCAATACTATTCTAGCATGTCCAAAGGTCAGTTGTCAATCTCCTCTCTGGTTCAGCTGGTGAATCTGGGAATCTAGAGGCAATGTTACAACTGCCTCATGTACACAGACAACCCTCTCCTCCTCCCAACAAATTCCAACACATGTGAGAGATGCAATCATATAGCCAAACTGCATGCTAAGCTCTCTCAACTCAGTACTGGCAAAACCTGTCAGGAGGAGAAGGAAACCACAGTCACTACAATTCCAGTCTCACATAGCCCTACCACGACAGCAATCCAAACAAATAAACACACGAAAACATACTCAGAGTCTCTAAATAAAAGTCTGCCTAAGCAGCAGACACCTCCAAAGCAGACACACAAGCAACCGCTACCCCAGAACAGAACGCGTGCAACACATAGCTCACAAAGCCAGTGTGCCAGTCACAGCACGTAAGGCTAAACAACACACCTGCTACACTTGTGATAGGTGCCTCTATTGTCAGGTACACTGACATCCTGCTCACCAGGCTGAACAAGGAGAAGGTCACGGTGAGATGCCTGTCGGGTGCTATGATCTGCCACATAACACAAGCACACAGGCCACACCAAGGCATGTACAAATATGACTCAGTCAGTGTCCTTGCCAGTGTGAATGACCTGAGATGTACCTCCCTGGACTACATGATAAGAGACATAGAGGAGCTCTCTGAGCATGTGGCCCAGACTGGTATGACCCTGACATTGAGTATCATCTTACCCTCACCAAGAGTGATGCCACAATATGTAGACAAGATGATCAATTTCAACAATTGGCTTATGTTTCAGTGTCATTCAAAGGGGATCCAATGCCTGTCAGCCTGGGATGACATGCTCGACAAGCCACACTGCTTTGCTAGGGACGGCTTGCACCTGTCACCCATGGGCTTTCGGATATTGGCAAAGGCTCTTGCTACCCCCATAGTGCCTTTTTTAGGCAAGGCTCACAAGACAGGACCACCTCCATAGGTATCACAAGGGATAGGAAACTAATAGTAATGCTACTCAACGCCAGCAGTGTAAACCTCGAGATGCATGCACTGGACACTGTCCTTAGCATGGAGAACATCAATATCTGTGCAGTAACAGAATCCTGGTTCAAGGCCCCCAAAAGCATCCCAGCACTGGCAGGTTATACCTCATACCATGCTTGTCGGCCCCAAAACTTGCACCGAAACAGAACAGGAGGGGGAGTATCAATATTCATCAAAGATACACACACATCCAGGTTGGTGGCACAGCATGAAGCATCAGAGACTATCCATGTGCAACTAACAGTGGGTAAGACTGCCTTCCAGTTCTTCCAGTTCATAGCCTGGCACACACCACACTCCCAAACCCAGGTAACCCACTTGGCCTACTTAAGAATACATGAATATCTGCAGGTGTCTCCAAACAACAATATATTGGGCAGCTTCATTTACCCACACATAGACTGGGAGCATTACTGTGGCTCCAATATCCTAGGTGTAAGGGTCCTAGAATCCATACACTCAATTGCTATGGAACAACTTACCACTCCCACAAGAGGGGAAAACATGCTGCACCTGTTCATCACCAACATGTGGACTATATGCTCCAGACCAGAAGTGTATCCCTCGCTGGTAAGATGACACCATAGACTACTCTCACTGTATATTCACATACCAAATGCAGCCTCTGCACAGAAAACCACAGTCATAAAGTTGTGTAATGCAAATTACATGTATTCACATGAGGCAGGCTTCACACATGAGAACTATTTAAGGTCACAGGTACATATGTCTATGTGGCACACACATACCTCATGTGTGCATTGACATTACTGATATGATCTATGTCATACAATATTAAGAGCAACACCCCACACACATGGACAAACTGTGTGACAAAAACAGACATGGCGTTTGTAAGATTCAAACCCCTACCTAACTATGTTATGACACTTGGGTGAGACGCATTAGCAGAGCACACTATTCGCATTTCTGGGAGGTTTCCCTTCTCCTGCTGTACTTATAGGGTGCTGACATCATCAGTGTTTAAAAAGAGGAAAGTGCATCATGCAGTGTGTTCTTCTAGGTGCCAAAAGGGACATTTCTTTCACACACACTAACCCCACCTCACCCAAACACACACTGAGCATTTGCAGGATTCAAACCCCTACCTAACTATGTTATGACACTTGAGAGAGACACATTAGCAGAGCACGCTATTCACATTACTGGGAGGTTTCCCTTCTCCTGCTGTACTTATAGGGTGCTGACATCATCAGTGTTTAGAAAGAGGAATGTGCATCATGCAGTGTGTTCTTCTAGTTGCCAAAAGGGACATTTCTTTCACACAGAATTGCACACACACACTAACCCCCCTCACCCAAACACACACTGAGCATTTGCAGGATTCAAACCCCTACCTAACTATGTTATGACATTTGAGAGAGATGAATGAGCAGAGCGCGCTATTCGCATTATTGGGAGGTTTCCCTTCTCCTGCTTTACTTATAGGGTGCTGAAATCATCAGTGTTTAGAAAGAGGAATGTGCATCATGCAGTGTGTTCTTCTAGATGCCAAAAGGGACATTTCTTTCACACAGAATTGCACACACACTAACCCCCTCACCATTTGCAGGATTCAAACCCCTACCTAACTATATTATGACACTTGAGAGAGACGCATTAGCGGAGCGCGCTATTCGAATTATTGGGTATCTGTATTTCTTCTGCAGTATTTATAGGGTGCTGACATCATTATTTATATAGAAGTATGTACATCTATTACTATCTGTCAGTTAGGGGGATAGCATATATATGCAGTAACAGCCACCTACTTTAGGGTCAGATATGCACATCAGCACTGTCAGGTTATGTTTTATACCATGCTTCATGACCACAGGACTTGTAACACACAACACAACCAGTTCAGACCACCCCTCCCATATCCAGGACACACACTTTGCTTCCCTGGGAACAGTGTAGGATATGAAGGTGTTCACATACACCATTACAGTGGTTAACGTCAGGTACAGGTATATTGTGTGGGGAACTACTCAGGCCTCAACAACATCACCCTACAGCCACTACAATTTGTGAATCCATGTGCTATGGCAGGACCACTCACCACAGCCACAAGGGGGAATACATATTGGACCTGACCATCTGCAACATGGGGACTGTATGTTCCACACCAGAGGTAGACCACCATTGTTAATATCTGACCATACCCAACTTTCCCTGGACATCCATATCCCATCCCCACCCCCAGGCAAGGAAGTCACTGCAATCAAAGTATTTATCAAAAGCAGACTTTGCACTTCTGAAGACTGGGATGGAAGACTGCAAAGGACCCATGCTGGGGGATTATACAGGCCACTCTGCATAATCCTTGACAATAGCATTCTATGAGCATCTGGAAGGTTTGCATTGATCATGCTATCCCAAATAAACCCATGACTCCTCCACAACAGGAGACCTGTCTGGTGTACACCAGACATATATAAGCTGTACAACAGAAGGAGGGAGCTAATACATTACAGAGCAATATCCCACAGAGGGAGGATGCCTCTGCACAGTATTGGCATGACACTTCAATCCCTCAAACTCATCGGATCAAGGTGTTGACAGTGACATTGTCCAGACACTGTAGATAAGGCTCCCCTCAGTCTGTAATTGACGCCCAATTACTGTTATAAGTCCTTGCCAGCTATCTTCCAGCAAACACCAGCCACATGGATGTGACATTGCAAATTCAACCCCTGGGATCTCCACTGTGTCCCTGCTTGATGGAGGCACAGCACACTAGCCTTAAACGGTGCCTTCTGTGACCTACTTTACAGAGGCACAGTAGCCTACTGTACTAGGGAGGCAGATGCCAAGCACACTCTGGCTAAGCTTGTATTCCCTAGGGCAAACAGCCTAGTATTGACCTCTACACCCATATGTTTAATTTTCAGATGCACAATATTTGTTGCTGATAAACTGTTTGCAGGTCTTTATTGCCATAGCTTTCCCTGTTATTATGAACAACTTGTGTATCTGTGGAAGATGTTTGAATATGAGAGGGATCCACTATTTAACTTATGTCTCTGTAGTCATTTAACTGTGTGAACTGGGCAGATTGCTGTATTGTGGTTGGTTCCTGGATTAACACATACAAATACCAGATATGTGTGGCCAACTGCCAAACTGAGACATGGCCTAAGTGTGTGAGCATGCCCCGTTCATTCTTTCCATGGTTTGTTGCCTGACATATGTCTCATTTATCAAAGTGTGCAAGCATGCCCAGTGTGTGCTTTCCATATGTTGAAATCTGCAGTCCACCACATTTGTGGTTGTGTGTGAACTTCAACAATATTTCACATTTATAGTTGTGTGCTGGGAGTCATGTTGTGTACTTACTGCCCAACTGCTTTGTGTCTGAACCCAACAGGGATTATACGGTGCCTGCAGGGTTTCCATGGGATAGTTTGCATACAGTTGTCAACATCCTTTCATACTGACCAAACACTGTAATATCGTATAATGTACTGGTTCAGTACTTTCACTGTGGTGGACAGTATCCTGGGTTTCAGTCCTATCACTGCTTTAAATATTCATAGTGAGCACACCAGACTGGTTAAGAGCCAGTGGTGCACATATGACCATGTTGCATTTTGTTCGGATATGGACTACTTAAACCAGGCTTGTCCAACATTGGTAGTGTATTCCACAACTTGGGTGGACATTGGCAAACACTAGTGATGTGCCCTAGGCCATTTCTACTGCTAGTCAGAGAGTGTGTTTGTCCTTCAACACACATTGTAACTGGATTTTGACGTGACATATTTCAAGGTTAGTATACTGTGCCTCTGTCTACCAGTGACATAACAGTGATACCCAGGGTAACCTTACCATCTCCCATCCACTCATCAAGATTCCTGTTGAGGAGAGTCAATGAGGGACTCTCTGGCTAACCTGTACTGGGAGTTTACTCAAGAGTGGAGGGAGCTTCTGGGTTACAGATCAATCACTACAGCATGTCCTAAGTATGTCAGTGCTGGGATTCAGGTCTCTCATGTGCATAGCTCACTGGCATTCAGATTGTACAAGGTGCAGCATGTTCATTGGTTCCAGCTTGGACATGGCTTTATACATCAGGCACAGATTGCTTCTGGGCAGGCAGTATGGCACTGTGTGGAGCTGCAGTTTGTTTAATCAGGCAACACATGGCATCTGTTTAAGCTCTTTGATCCTCCTGATGAGGTACTTTTGGGGTATTTCCAGTTGCTGGAGGTGTCTGCTGAGGTACATCCCACAGGGGCCATTGTACTCAATTGTGAGGCTGATGAAGGATGACTGAAGAGGCACAATGACCTCCCCTGATCTAGATCTGACTACCTTCATGATTAGGTGGGTATATGGTATGTTTCTGTAACCACTACAGCCACATGGTTGTCAAATGCAAGATATCTATCAAATTGTGTCCCCAGGTCTCTTATTACTTCTAAAGTACTTAATGGGTTAACACCTATGTGGTAATTGGTGGGCACTTACTATTTATCCACAGGGGATGACTATGCACTTTTCTGCAATTAGCTTGATGACATGGCTCTGGCACCAGTTGGGTGTTTCTATGCGGCCCTTTTGTAGGATGCTTGTGTCAGCTGGAGGGTCAGATATGGTGCCCAGTTTGTAGTCCTCTGCAA